>NC_056732.1:479405228-479477728 GCF_019279795.1 Protopterus annectens | reverse complement strand
ATAACAAGACTTACATTCAGAAATATGGTGTAGCTATGGGCACTTCATGTACCAATAGCTACGCCAATCTAGTGATGGCAGATTGGGAGAGGTGTAGCCTATTTAAACTGGAGAGCTTCAAGAAACATGTTAGGTTTTATGCAAGGTTTGTAGATGACCTTTTTATGGTGTGGACGGCAGATAAACAGGACCTGGATGATTTTTTAGGACAGGCTAATTCCCTGGTACCATACCTAAAATTTACCATGAGTGCCTCACTGGCATCAATTCCATTTTTGGATGTATTTATTGAGAGACTTCCATGTGGACTATTGAACACGGAGGTCTATCGTAAATCATGCTATAGAAATTCTTTACTACACAGGGGCAGCATGCATCCTAACTTTATGTTTAGGAATATAGTGAGAGGACAGGCGATGTGGGTTTCCCGCCTTAATCCTACTGACCTTGGTTTTCATAATGAGTTGATAAACCTTCATGACCAATTGCTTGATAGGGCTTATAGTACAGAAGAGATTAGAGAAGGCTTCAGTGGAGTGGACGCACTGAGGAGAGATCGGGCAGCACTGTATTTTACGAGCAGGGATGCTATGACAACACACAGTGACAGTGTTGTAGAGAGGACAATGAAACTCAAGGATAGTACTAGGGTCTCTATCTATTATACACAGGATGTTAATGAGATTAGAAATATCTACTCTAAGCATTGGGGTATTCTTACTGTTGACCCAGTGATTCGTGACATTGTGGGTGATACTCCCAGGTTTGTTTATAAGAATCGTATGAACCTTCATAGGATTTTATGTTACCCCAATGGAAATAATCATGATATATAGAAGTCTAAATCCATTACTAGACCTTGTAGGAAATGTAATTTTTGTTGCTTTATAGATAACACTGCAACTTTTGTACACCCTGTGAGTCAACAGTGCTTCCAGTTTTATGCTGAGGCCAATTGTAATATGGAGCATATAGTCTACTTAGCTCACTGTATGACTTGCCCAGCTTTTTATGTGGGCAAGACAGACAGAAGGCTTCGAGACAGGGTTAGAGAGCATGTATACAATATTCGTATTAGATCTGATAGGAACGCCCTTTCCAAGCATGTCATGGAGACATCTGAACAGCATGCTTTTAAGTTTCTTGTTATACAAGTGAACTCCCCCTCTATAAGAAGGGGTAATGTGACCAATTTTACTGAACAGTGTGAAGCCAAATGGATTGTCAGGTTGAGGGCAGATAAGGAGCCAGGTCTGAACGATAGAGTACCCGTTAGACCTATGTTAAAAGGCAGGCAAATTAGGATTTAGTTTTAATATATATATATATATATATATATATATATATATATATATATATATACTATTTATTTTGTATATAATAGATCTGCATTATTTATGTATTTTAATAATATTGTCTTGCATTTTTAGTTTAGCTATGTTTTTAATATATTCCTAGAGGTATTGGATCAGCCTTATACTGTTTATGATGTCAATTAATGAGTATGCAATGACTAAGAACAACTTGCTCTTTAATTTTTAATTGTTGACTAATTGGAATACAGGAAATGATGTCAGCTCTCCTCAGTATAAATAGTTTCTTTTAAAAGTGTTGTTTTATAATGGCTTGAAGAAGCCCAGTCGGGTGAAAGCACTTGCCATTTCTTATTTGCTTGTTGAATAAATTTATCTTTTGCATCGAATGAGAATTACTTTGTGCCTACATATGTGAGACTGCATTAATTCATCGGTGAAGTGAAAACTGCCTGTTTTGTACTTTGGCTCAGCCTGGTGAAGTGTATACTGCTTGCTGTGCGTTTTGGTTCAGTATGGAGATCATTCTATGTGGATCCTGTTCTGTCGCTTTGTACACCTGGTTTTTTGTACTATTATCTTTTAATTCTGTCAAGACATACACAGTTTCTTTTCCAAGACTATATCTGCAAAGCTATTGTATAAGCATTGAGAATGTCAGAGACAAAAGGAAACTGCATGTGATGAATATTTGATAGTATGTGATAAAGTGTCCACCCATTTGAAAACATTGCCATTGTCCAGTCACAAAAAATATATATACATATATACATATATATCACTTAAGTGATGCTTCAAATGTGTAGAAGAAGGAAATATGTTTATTGATTATTCTGGTTTGCAATTTATTCTGTTTTCAGGATGGATTCCTGGTAGTTTTAGTCTGTTTTTGAGGATCTGTCCCCTGCCAACATGAATATTGCCAATATCAACAGGCCAGTGTAGGAAGTTCCAGTATAGAACTCAGAACTTGTGCCTAATATGGAAAAGCACAGATAAAGGGTTAGCAAAAATAATGCAAAGGTATTCAGCTTTAATTGGTCAGTGGCTATAGTTAAACACATGCAATAGAGTTTGGTCTGATTTAAAATAATGTAAAAGAATGATGTTTTTGTGTTCTGGAGACAAGACCTTGACTGCTTTTCTCCCATGTAAGTATGTACTATTCTTCTCTGCTGAACAGTGTTGTCTGACATTATTTGGTACCTTAACATACTCTTGGCATTTTCCAGTGTCACAAAAGGACCAAAGTGATACTACAGGTGCCTTTTATGGGATGGGTATATTTTCCTGAGGTTCTTGGTGAGATAGATTGAACCCATGTCACCATTTTCATTTCTGTCCCATCTGGACCACATGGGAGGTTGTAGTGGAACAGGAAAGGCTACCATACCATCAACTGCCAGGCAGTGTGTGATGCATGGGGGTGCATAACCAACATTCTCACTCAGCATCCTGACAGTGCCCGTGATCCATCTATTTGACAGAAAAGCTCATTCTACCATGTCTTCCTGCATGGCAGGTTTCCTCTTAGTCAAATAGTTTGTAAGTATAAAGTATTTTATTTTTCCTAATCTTAACTACTTTATAATTTATTTATTTATTTGACATTTGTTGACCGTATTGTTGTAGTATGTGAAGATCTACCCTGTTCTGTTTTGCAGGTGATGCAGACTTTCCACTTGAACCTACGCTAATAACACTGGTCTTATCCCCAAGGAGCTGCTGAGAAGTGCTTCAACACCACCCTGTCCCAAAAAAGAACAGTCATTGAGTGAGAGTTTGGCTTATGGTACTCTACCCATCCTAAACTGACTCTCGGGGGGAGTAGCTTGTGCATGAACTATGTCATTGCACATCTGGTGCTGGGCAGCCACAGTCTTATGTGTCTCTTCACATATGCCTTTGCCTAGCACCTTTGTGTAGTGGTGTCAACGTTAGTATTGCTACCTTTGAAAAGTTGAACTTTTCATCAAGGAAGTCAGTCTGTGCACAGAAAAAAGGCACTGAAGTGTGTGATGTGCCACCCCCCCCCCCCGAGCATGTGACTTGTTTAGACTTCCTAAGTAGTTATCCATCTGCTGTAGTGCATGGGGTCCTGCTAGTAAACTTTGCAACATCAGCCTGGCATGCTAAGGCACAGAATGAGTTCAGCTCAGGTCCTTATCCTCCAAAGAGATATGTCGTCATTTGGTTAATGTTAATTGTGCCAGCCTAACTATTTTGGTGGTGTTCCAAAGACCAAATTACCACCATAACAGCTACAAACAAATGCAATCTGAGGGTCATGCTGCTCAACGCTAGAAGTCTAAATCTCAAAATGCACTCACTGGAAGTACTCCTTAAAATAGAGAACATTGACATTTGTGCTGTAACAGAGACCTGGTTCAAGGCAGCAGAAAGCACCCCTGCACTACCAGGCTATAACTCATTCCACACCTTTCAGCCCCAGAACTTGGACCGAAGCTCCAAAGGTGGTGGTGTTTCCATATTCATAAAGGATGCGCACACCTCCAGACTGGTAGTCCAACATAATGTATCAGAGATACTTCAGGTGCAACTAACATTGGGTAAGACAGCGATTCAGGTCGGAGCCTGCTATAGATCCCCAACCATGTCCCAAGACTCACACTCCACGTTCGTAAGCACCCTGGAGAATATCAGGGTCCAACCTAACACTCTCATACTGGGTGACTTCAACTACCCCTCCATTAACTGGGAAAACTACTTGTACCAATTGACTTGCCCAATGTTTCCTGGAATTCATTAATTCCAATTCCCTGGACTAGCTTGTTCTTACCCCCACTAGTAGTAGCAACATCCTTGAACTGGTCATTACTAACATGGGTGACCATTGCTCTATACCAATAGTCAACTCCTCCCTGGTTAGATCCGACCACAAACTAATCACCTTGGAAATCCACATCCCTCCCACCCCCCAAAGGTAACCACCATGAAAAACTTCTCCAAAGCTAACTTTGGGCTCCTAAAAACAGAGGTGGCTAACTTCACGGAACCCATGCAATTGGAGAAGAGCTGCATGACCGCCAAATCATACACTAATGCCCTGTACAAACATGTACACAAATGCATGAATCTCGCCATACCCAATAGAACCAAGACGTTCCCCACCAAAAAAAAGGAAGCCAATCTGGTGGTCCTCTGCCATAAACAAACTCTACAACAGAAGGAGGAAACTGATGCAGAATAAGGTGAAGCCCCAAGACTGGAAAAACTCCCTTATCAGCCTCAGCAAAAAGTTGAGATCCCTCATCAAATCCTCTAAAGCTAGCCATGAAAACAGAAGTGTAGCATATAGTAAAGACAACCACAAGGCCTTCTATAGTTATGTAAAGAATCTCCACGGCAATACCTAGATTTGCTCAGAGCCATTGCACAATGGCACCTCCTATACTGAGCCAACAGATATTGCCAATATACTGCCTGACAGATTCAATGCCAACTTTACCCCTCTCTCCCCCACCAAAGGACCAATCACAATACCAGTAGATTGCCAGGTACCCAGTATTACTGCCGTACAGGTTAAAACAGCACTGTCCAAGGCCAAGAATACAGCTTCTATGGGACCTGGCAATATCCCTGGCTGTGTTCTACATGAACTACAGAATGAACTGGCACCTCACCTATGTGCCCTGTTCAATCACAGCCTCACCTCAGGCTTTGTCCCTACCAAATGGTGCACTGCTACAGTCATCCCTCTCCACAAAGTAGGAGCAACTACAGACCATGGGAACTATTGCCCCATTAGCCTGACAAGTCTGATATGTAAAGCTATGGAATGCATCATTATGGACCTTATAAACAAGGATATAGGGAATCTTCCAAACTCTGGATCCCACACAGTTTGGTTTTTTGAAGGGTAGATCATGTCGGCTCAACCTGGTTGACTTCTTTGAGTCAGTCACCAGAGCTCTGGATGAAGGCAAGGTGGTTCATACAGCCTACCTTGATCTGGCCAAAGCCTTTGATACCATTCCCCACTCAGAAATCATGAAAAAACTCACTAAGCTAGTCATCAACCTCTATATCACTAGGTGGGTTGCAAACTGGCTCACAGATAGAACCCACAGTGTGAAAGTATCTGACTCCAATTCAGACTGCTGACCAGTCACGAGTTTAGTCCCATAAGGTTCGGTCCTGGGTCCTTTCCTGTTTGGTATCTACTTCTCTGAAGTCCAGGCCAACACAAAGGGACTCTGGCTGACAAAGTTCGCAGATGATTGCAAGTTGGGTGCAATAATTAACTCCCCGAGTGATGTTGACATCCTACAGAAAGGCCTCACTGAGACCAACAACTGGTGTCAGAACTATGGCCTTAAGCTCAATGCCAAAAAATGTGTCATCATTCCCTCTGGGGAAAACCTGGTTCCCATGAATTACCACATCAATGGTAGTCCACTGAACACAGAAGGCATTTAAATGATCTGTGAACACAGGTTGACAGCAACCTCTCTTTTGACCACCACATTGCCACTGTGGTCAGAAAGTCCTTCTATGTGACACATCTCATTACTAAGGGTTTTGCATCCAGGAAGAAAGAGGTCATTGTCTCCTTCTACTCTTCCCTCATTAGGCCAATCATCAAGTACAATGCCCCATTTGGCATGTGCCTCACTAGACACGTGCAACAACTAGAGAGGCTGCAAAAGTACCTCACAAAGAGGATCCTAGGCCTTAAACACTTGTCCTATATGGACAGACTCAAAAAACTCCAGCTATTCTCTGTCTCCTATCACCTACTTAGAGGCGATCTCTGCTTGACTTACAAAGCCATGTCTAACCCAGCTCTGTTAGAAATGCTACATCTAAAGAAATTCCTCCACACTACATGCTCCAGAGACATCAACCTCATTACCACAATCAACAGAACAAGCTGGAGGGACAGGTTCATAACCCAGAGGCTACCCATGCTATGGAATAGACTTCCCATACATGCCATGCGGCGCGCCTCACTGGCCCTCTTCAAGAGAAATCTTGATGAGTGGATGAGAAATAGAAAATTCACCCTGGGAATCACTCCAGTGACTCTACTTGACAGAGGCACTGGGAACTAAGGTCGGGTGGCACAATGCCAAGGTAGTCCTATGGGCTAGGCTTGTAAAGGCTCCAGGGCCATTAGCCTAGTACACACCTATGAACCTATGTACATAGGAGAAATGAACTTATGATGCATTGTCTGTACATTTTCCACTGCCTCTGATGTTGATTGCACATCTGATGATTAGACATGTAAGTGTGATGTGTGCACGTTATAGCAAATAAATTTCAGCATAAGATAGCAAGATAAGCTACACCAACCAATTAACTATCCACACTGCTCAAATGTGGTTGTTCTAGAATTTTGAAGGTTTTTGTACCAGCACCACCTCTAATGGTGCAAATAGATGAGGTTTCTATTTGCACCTCTAATGGTGCAAATAGAAACCTCATCTGCATCTAGTTCATTCCCCCTTATGTACAGAATGTGCTTCTTATCTTGTGTTAAAGGATGGAGTGTGGATGAGCTGTCACTAGTTCTGTTATGTGCAATTTCATTCTGCCTTTGATTTGAACCTGGTACATCCCACTATATTATTGACTCTTTTCACCCACTGTGCTAGAATATTGTTTCTTCCTCCTACATCATTAATGTCACCCAATACTTGAGTCTATGCTTTAGCTCTCTCTGTCTGTTTGAGCCTCTTTTTTCAAAGAGGCATTTGCCATATGTCCTCAGAGCATCCAAGAGGATGTGATTCTTCTCAGGACTAAAGTTGTTTCACTTGTGTCTTATTACCGACTGAAAAATTGCACCTCACAGATTCCTAATTATGTGATCCCTATACTATGAAAATAATAGCAGCTTCAGGTCTTACCAGTAAATATAACACTACTATTCAGCAGATATCACTGAATTACATCAAATACTGCTTTTTCAACTAATTTTTACTTATCCATGGTCATAAGAAATGAGTTTGGTCTGTTTGCATTTTTTCTGGGTTGCTTAGGAAGAGTGCAGCTTGATGCAGTGTAAAATGACAGACTGAGGCAAAATGGCATAGGTTGGGTTTATTTACGAACTTCTTAAGTAAAAGAGGCTCACCCACCCTAAGCTGTGTGAATCACACTTCTGTGCACGTGTGTATGTAATCTTATAGGTATAAATGCATTCTGCTGGCCATGGGTGGGCTGCATTGGCTGGCAATGAGCTTGTGAATGAGAATAACTGACAGATGTGTCTGAGTCACATGACAGCATTCTACACATTTTGCATGGTATGTATACACTTGTGAGATTAACAATGACAATTAAAACTGTTCCGCCACTTCTTATTTACCCAGTTTTACTTTCCATTTACAATTCCTTCCACAGGGTACAAAACCTACCCATATCCATTTACAATTCCTTCCAGAGGTTACAAAATCTACTCATAACCTACCTCAAAGAAAAAAATCATAATAATGTTGTACTTCCACGGGAGTGATTTTGTGACCCCCCCCCCTCCACCACAAAAAAAAAAGGTATCGTGGGATTAAAATCTGCCATCTATTAACAATCTTGATTACATGCTTAACAAAAATGTGATACCACATTAAAAAAGGTTTACATTCAAAATGTCGACATTCAGTTGCACGACAGCCTCCTCCTCGAACATGGTAGGAGCGACAGTCGGAATGTCAATATTCATGTGTACGTCCGTTCAGAAGGACGTACACAAGGCAGGGACTCAAAGCATGGTTGGCAATGGGAGTTGCTAACATTAAGATTGACAGAAAGTTGTCGATCTTGTTGCGTCGACCATACAACCTACTTAATATGTATGAGTCGAGGATATGTGTCATGGAAATCACCATTTGAGGTTGTGATTTTCATTCTTTTGATAGTAAACCATTAAAAAAGATATACATTCCATAAAGATAAAATTTAAAAAATATATAAATAAAAATAGTGGGCTAAACATCTGTCCTGCTACTACAGTGCAGGATGGTTTTAATTTATTTACCCAATGAATGAATTTGATTGGAAATAAAGTAGAACTGCATGTGAGTGCTATAGTCCTGTTATCACCCAAAACTTTTACATTGCTATGACTTCCATAGGTAGTAACTCTATATGGGTGTGTGGGCTTAGCATATTGATTTCATATCTCGAAGAATGTGCGTCACACCCTAGTATCCCCATTGCATCAGACTTACACATATACTTCTTGTAGTGGTACTTTGCAAGGATGGCAACTATTAAAACCCAGGGTTGAACCCCTGACTGATCTGACATCATCATCATCAACGTCCTTTTTCCTATTTTTCTACAAGGGGTCATGGGATCTTGTTAACTGTCATCATCTCTCTTGATTCAATGCTACACTCCTGCCTTCTTCGACACTCATGCTTGACTGTTGCAGATCTTATCTCACACAATCCATCCACCTCTTTACTGGATGCTTTAGTTTCTTCTTACCTTCTTCCTGTCTTTCCAAATCTTCTTCATCAGATTGTCTTCTGCTTTTCTGCATGTGTGCCTGAACCACTGTAATCTGTTCTCTTTGATCTTTTCTGCAATTGTAGCTACCTTGGCTTCTGCTCTTATATCCTTGTTTCTTCATCTGTCCCACAGTGTGCATCCTACCACCCATCTCAGCCACTTCATCTCTATCACCTCTAGCTTCCTTAACTCCTCTGTCTTTGCTGCCCAGGTTTCTGTACCATACAGTGGTACTAGCTGCACCACTGTTTTGTACACCTTAATTTTCAGTTTCTTTTGCATTCTTCTGTCATAGACTACACCCAACACTCTATGCCAGTTGGCTGCAGCTCCTCTGATTCTAGCTTTGACCTCTTCATTCAGACTTCCCTTCTTCTCAACCATCCCTCCCAGATACTTGAAGCTGTTTCACTGTGTTCCGTTCTATCTCGATTCCCAGCTTCTTCTGATTTTTCCAATTTGCTGCCATTCCACAGTTTTATCTGTCCTTAGTTTCATCCCACGTGCCTTCAGGTTTACAAGCCATTCCCCTCTCCTTTGCTGACGTTCTTGCTCAGAGTTTGCCTGTAATGCCACATCATCTGCATACAGCAGCTTTGTTGATCTGTCACCTCCAACCTGACTGCTAATGTAGTCCATCATTAGTATGAACAGCAGTGGGCTCAGAGCTGAACTTTGATGTACCTCTACTCCCACTGGGAACCCCTCTGTGAGACTGAACACTGTTTGCACATGAGTCATTGGGTCCTTGTACATAGCCTGCACTAATTCTACCAATGTTTCTAGGATTTTGAACCACCACAGTACTACCAAATCAGCGTTCTCGGACCTTGTCAGATGCTTTTTCCAAATCTAGGAATGCCCAGTTGGACTCTCATCATTAGCTTCTTCTCAACTATTTGACTCACTGCAAACATTGGATCGATTATGCTGCATCCTGATCTGAATCCATACTGCTCATCTCCCATCTTACTTTCTACTACTCTGCGTATCCGTTTATCAATCACCCTCTCCAGAACTTTCATGCAATGTGACAGGAATTTGACACCACTGCACTGCCCACAGTTGTTGATGTCCCCTTTGTTCTTGTACACTGGCATCCTCCACCCAGGTAAAGTTAGTACCCCTCCTCCTAACACCCCTCACTCCTCCGAAAATATTGCTACCTCATTCAACACACACTTCACACAAACCATACTATCACTAGCTAGACAACACAACCCCCCCCTCCCCTCCAACCTACACCTTCAACTAGTAATCTTCCCACTGTCTTCTCTTTTTCTCCTGTTCCTACCTCCAACATAAAAAAAAACTCTTAACTAAACTTAAGCTCACCAAATTAGCAGCAGACAACCTCCCAAGTGAAATCTTACAAATCACAGCTGATGCTCTAGCCTACCCAGTATCCATCTTGATTTACCGATCTCTGTCAGAAAGTTACGTTCCCACACTATGGAAAGTATCACATATAATGCCCCTCCACAAAGGCGGCCCCTCCACAGAACTAACCAGTTACCGCCCCATAGCTATTCTCTCTCCACTCTCCAAAATACTAGAGAGATGCTTTCACTATCAGGCCTCAGACTACCTCCTTACTAACAACCTCCTTTCCAATACTCAACATGGTTTCTGACCAAACCATAGCACCACCACTGCCTTACTCTCCTTTACTAACACTATCCTTCAGCATAAAAACAATGGCTATCTCTCCTCTGCTACTTTCCTAGACCTATCTAAAGCATTTGGCATGGTCCCACACAAACAACTCATCTCTGTCCTCATTAACCTATCCTTCTCTCAATCAGTCACCAACTGGTTTAAGAGTTACCTGTCTGACCGCCAACAATCCATTGTATGGCAGGATGACATATCTCCCCAACTACCTGTCTCTATAGGGGTTCCCCAAGGATCCATCCTTGGACCCCTACTCTTCTCTATTTTTACCAGTAATCTAGCCTCTGCCACCAAACATGGCACACTCATACAATACACAGATGACTCAACCATCATCTGCTCAGCCCAGTCCCTACCTAAACTGCAAAAAGTCACACAGGAAGCCTTTTCCTCTGTTGAAATTTGGTTATCCGATTCCCAATTAATAGTCAACCCAAACAAAACTAAACTACTCATCTTCCAACCCACCAAGCATACTCAAAACAACTCTCACTTTAACATCACAGCAAAAGACAACATCACTATACACCCAACAGAACACACCAAATTGCTAGGAGTGGAAATAGACAATAAACTAAAATGTGACATTCACATATCCATGACCATAAAAGAAGTCCACAAAAAACTAGGAGCATTATACAGAAATAAGCAACTTCTCACCAAAGCAGCAAAGATTTCAGTAGCAAATTCCCACCTTATCTCCACCCTACTTTATGCCTCTCCAATATATACCAACCTAAGGCAATGCGATCTAAACAAGCTAGAGACCTGCTACAACAAAATCACCAAATTCGCCACAGGGACATCCTACCGTAGTCACCACTGTCTCTCACTTGCTGAACTGGGCTGGCTTGAACTCCCTCACCTCCTTCAATGGTATCAACCCACACTCACCCACAAACTAGTAAACCATCCACTAAAAGTCCTATCCCTCCAGAATCTACTCCAACCCTATCGCACCACCAGGCCACTAAGATCCAGTAACAAAAATCACTTACAGGTCACTAAACCCAATAACTCTGCTGGAGAAGCACTATTCTCTTGCGCCATAGCGAAATTATGGAACTCCCTCCCCACAATTACCTCTGTACCATCATGCTTTACTAAAAGCACATCTAAAAACATGCTGGCTATGCCCTTGCAACTCCCCCTCTAATATCACCCACCCCATCCACCCACTACCTTTCTTTCCACCCCACTAACTACCTTGATTATAGCAAGCTTGGATGCTCATAAGCCTAACTACTTATTATACAGCAGGAACTTCTTATTGAAACAGTTGTTAATGTCTGTTATGTACTTCGCAGATGATAAAGATTCTAGTTGTCTACTGATGTACTATGTTCTTTATCTGTAACTACGTTTGTCGTTTTTAATTGCTATGTTGATCAAATTGTTAATTGCTATGTAAATCCAATGTAACTACTACCTGTATATTTTAACTGTGGAGATTTTCTCTCCGGGCCTCCGCTGAAAATGGACCTACGTCCAGTCGGACACTCCCGGTCAACAAATGTAAATAAATAAATAAAATGAGTATGCTTATTCTCCAGTCACCTGGGACATGCCTTTCTTTCCACACTGTTCTGAGTACCCTCAAGAGTCATTTCCCCATCCCACAAAGCATCTTGATCGTAGCTGTTGTGACCTCTTCTGAGCCTGTTGTGACCTCTTCTGAGCCTGCTGCTTTCCTTGACTTCATTTTCCTTAGTGCTATTCTTACTTCTTCTAGGGTGAGGCTCCTCTTCTTCACTTATCATAGGCTGTTTCTGCGGCAGTACAGCTTCTGTGAGGTTTTCTTCATTTAGAAGCTGCTGGAAATACTCCTTCCATCTGCCTTTGATGTCCTGTGACTGGAGAGCAGGTTGTTGCTGGCATCCCTTATGAAGGGTGTCTGACTATTTTCTGTATCTTTCTGTCTTTGCCTTGCAACCTGATATAGTTTCTTTATGGTAGAGTGCCTTTGAAGACCTATTTTTTTCTACTGCAACTCTTTTCTTAGCTACTTTGTTAGCCAACCAGTATTCCTCCTAGCCTGGTCTGTCTTTTCTATCTCCCACTTTTTCCTGCACTCCTCCTTTCTTTTGATGACTTCCTGGACTTCTGCATTCCACAACTAGCTTTCCTTATGTATCTTATTTCCAAACCTGGTTTAGCCACATGCCTATTCTGTAACCCTCACATGTGCTGTTTTGAGGCGCTGCCATAATTCTTCAACTCCAACAATCTCCTCCTCTTCTTGGGGAGTTAGAGCCCTGAGTAGCTCCTTGAACTGTTGAACATTCTCTCTAGCCTTCTCTGACCACTGCTTGCACCTGAGTGTGGCAACATGTGGTTAATGCTGAGATCTGACTGTTTCACTGAGAATGACTTTACAATCACTGATTCTACCCCAGTGCCATTTCCTTGCTAGGAGTAAGACTATCTGAGTTGCATGATGGCCACTCTTTTATGTGATCTTGTGAATGTCTCTTTTTTGAACCACATATTGGCTACTGTCAAGCGATTTTCTAGAGAGAAGTCTAGAAAGGCCTGTCCTTCTTTATTCCTGTTGCCCCACCCATATGGACCCAGGCAGCCCTCATATCCTGTTCTGTCTGTCCCAATATGTGCATTCAAGTCACCCGTTATCAACACAAATTCAGATTGTCCTACTTTATCTATTGGGTCCTGCAACTGTAGTATGAATGCACTGTTTTTTCACTATCACAACCCTGCTGTGCGGCATAGGCAAAGATTATGAATACTGCCCTATCATTACACTGGAGACTGACTGCCATAAATCTGTCACTAATTCTGATGACATCTCTCAATCCCTCACTGCCTGCTGAATCCTGTCTCTCACCTCAGCTCAGACACCATTTTTAGCTTCCCTTCCTCCTGAATAGTAGAATGAAGATCCCAAGACAAGTGGCTTTGCTGCACTGCTTCCATCTTGCCTCTTGGATACATAGTATGTTCAGCCTCCTGCTTACCATCATGTCATCCACTTCCAGTCTGCTTCCTGTCAATGAACCTACTGAGTGTAACAATTCTTAGTTCATGTTTGGAAGGTTGATTGGTTTTATGTCCAGCTTTCGCTCAACAGAGCTATCTCAGATAGCCCAGGCTGGGCAACTGGACACCAGCTGGCCAGTAGCTTATTTACCCAGGGCTGCTGGACGTTTATGGCAGACACACACTGGCCAATAGTGGCACATACACCTCTTCCATCATTAGTGGGTGCCTGGCTTGGGATGGAGTAGGCCAGGTCCTCAACCCACTTATCACCAGTAACTACCCATGCCCATTTTGGCATCATTAGTCAACATGACCAAATCATCTAGAGCCATATTTTACACCTGATCTGACAAGGAGACCAACATTTTCTCCCCACCTGCTACAGGAGTCATATGTGGAAAAGGTGGAACAAGCAACAGCCAATGCTGAATAGAAAACATTTAAATTTGACATGAGCTGTGAGGATAACCTCTCATCCCTGACAGGGATCCCCCACTCTGGGAAGTATAAGCACAAGTACAATCACCTACAGAGGTGGAGGAAGGATCAGGTTTTAGATGTACAGGAAAGGAGAGATCTCTATAGTAAATACAGTGTTTTATATAGCAAAACATTTCTATGTATTGTATCTATCTGTGTGTATTTGCACACAGACACACACACAAACACACACATATATATATATATATATATATATATAAATATAAATATAAATATTCATATATATACGTGTTTGTATGTGTGTGTGTGTGTGTGTGTGTGTGTATACACACACACACACACACACACACACACACACACACACACACACACACAGGTATGAGTAGCTTCATAGTTATGTTGTCACTAATGCTACTGCATTTTGATACGTGTATGTAAAGAAATATGTGGTGTGTGTATATTTCTGTGTGGTGTGTGCATGTACATGTCTGAAGCTCAGTGGAAATTCAAAATTGAACACAATTGTAATGCAGTGTTTAATATTTGTTTTACTGTTGATGCCAAGCCAGAGTCATGCCTGCAAGTTTCCATCAAATGATTTTTATTTGCATTTATTTTACATTGGAATTTACTATGCTTGAATTGCTTCAACACATTTACTGCTTAGCCATTTGAGAAATTGAGCATGCAGTGTGAAGCTTATTACTGATGTGTTTGGTGATGATGATAAAATTTTTCTACTTACAAAATGACTAACAGCAAACCATCACACCTAAGGTAGGGTGGGGACAGCATGTTAAGTAGCAATTGTCCACCGTGCATACTGCTGATTATAATACCTTTATTTCATACTGTAATACCTTGGGCCATGGCGAATAAATTACAGAATTAACAATAATTACCATACTATAGAACTAATGGCAATATTCACATAAACATAGATAAACACTGATATGAATATTTCATTGCAGATTATACTGGTGTCTTGAAAGTATTGTAAATTAGCAGACCTTGGAGGAATGTGTTCTTTCTTCATTAATTTGAGTAACTGTGAACTTTGTCATGCAGATAAATACATCAATACTCAATCCACCCCGACTCCTTCACAGACACTGTGGTCCCTCTAAATGTATGAACTGAGTAATGTTGACAGCTGGCTGTAACAATTTATTAAAGGTAAACATAACATCATATTACTCAGTATGGAAAATAGTAGCTTGTCAAAGACTGGTCATTTCTCAAGTCAGCTGTAATTTTGTAATAAATGCTTCAGCAAGGCCCAGTCACACATTTAGACAGTATCATGAGCTTTGTCATTGTGCCTTCTGCAGCTATTCTCATTTGTAAGCGTACTTCTGTACTTTTCTGTAAGCTGTATATCTGACAAATCTCAATGGCCTTATTTAATGTCAGATCACTTCCTTACTGTCACACACATCTGCTACTGTTTTCTTTTTGTAATTTATAATCACTAAATGATGTTAAACTAATATTATATGCTAGATAATTGTCTTACCTTGTATTGTCATATGTTGTCTACCCTATCTGTATCATAAAAATACAGTACATGAGGCATGCATGAGATGGCAATGCTCTGTTATCATTTAAGAGACAAAAAATGCTTAATTCATTCATAGGTTCATAGGTTGGTACTAGGCTATCGGCCCTAGGGCCTATACAAGCCTAGCCATAACAATTCCCTAGCTATTTCTTCCCACACTATTTACTTCCCTGGACCCCTGTCTAGCATGGTGACTGACGTGATCCCTGTGGTGAATTTTCTTTCTCCCATCCAGTCATCAAGGTTCCTTTTGAAGAGGGCCAAAGAGGTGCTCTGCTTGACATGTATGGGCAGTCTATTTCAGAGTCTGGGAGTCTGGGAGTCTATGGGTCAGGAACCTATCCCTCCAGCATGTTTTGTTTATTGTGATGACAAGGTTTAGATCCCTGGAGTGTGTGGCTCTGAGGAATTGGGATTTCTTTAAGTGTAGCACGTCCAACAGCTCTGGGTTTGACATGGCCTTGTATGTTAAACAGAGATCGCCTTGGAGTAGATGATATGCGACAGAGTATAGCTGGAGTTTTTTAAGGCAGTCAGCAAAGGGCATCTGCTTTAGGCTTGTGATTCTTTTAGTGAGGTATTTCTGTGGCCTTTCCAGTTGTTGCAGATGTCTTGAGAGGTACATACCAAATGGGGCATTGTATTCTATAATGGATCTAATGAGGGATGAGTACAGTAGGACAATGACCTCCTTTTTTCTGGCTGAAAAGCCCTTAGTGATGAGGTGTGCCACATAGAATGATTTCCTGACTGTTGTGGCGATGTGGTTATTGAAGGTGAGACCACTGTCCACATGTGTCCCTAAGTCTCTTATCACACTTTCAGTGTTTAGTGTACTGCCGCCTATGTGGTAATTCACGGGTACATGTTTTTTCCCAAAGGGGATAACTGTACATTTCTTGGCATTGAGCTTGGGCCCATGGCTCTGGCACTAAGCATCTGTTTCTGTAAGGGCATTTTGTAAAGTATCAACATGATTTGGGGATTCAATAATGGCTCCCAGTTTGCAGTCATCTGTGAACTTTGTTAGCCAGAGTCCCTTAGTGTTGGCCTGTACTTCAGAGAAGTAGATGTCAAACAAGAGAGGTCCCAGGACTGAACCCTGAGGTACTCCACTTGTCACTTGTCTGGAGCTGGATTTGGAGTCAGCTACTTTTACAGTGTGGGTTCTGTCAGTAAGCCAGTTGGCAACCCATCGAGTGACGTAGGGATTAATGCCCAGCTTAGTTAGTTTATCTATGATTCCAGAGTGGGGGATGGTGTCAAAGGCCTTGGCGAGGTCCAGATAGGCTGTGTGGACTGCCTTACCCTCATCCACGGCTCTGGAGACTAATTTGAAGAAGTCAATCAGGTTCAGGAGACAAAATAGGCCCTTCACGAGCCCAAACTGGGTGGATGCCAGTGTATTAAGGTTGCCGATGTCTTTGATTATAAGTTCCATGATAATACGTTCCATGGCCTTGCAGATCAGGCTCGTCAGAATGATGGGGCGGTAGTTCCCGGGATCCAAGGTGGATCCCCTCTTGTGGAGTGGGATAACTATAGCTGTGCGCCACTCAGTGGGCATTCCTGCAATAAGTATTTTGTAGTCAAAGTAATGGATGACATTCAAAAGTAAAAAAAAAAAAAAAGAAATGAAATGAGTGTTAATATATTGTACTGAAGTACTGTTCTGAAATGAGATGCATTATAGGTGTATATTAATAAAGGATTCATAAGTACTGATATTACTGTTGCAACTTTAGGGTGTTACAGTAATCCAGAAAGTAGAAGAACACTAATTCATAAACATAACTTAAGAAGCCATCAATAACTATGCTCAGAATGCAGACAGTAGTACGAGTACAGTGTACAGACATCATTTAGTTGCTGTTTCTGAATAAGATAATTATTCAGCTCATTAAACTGCAATATTTTCAAAACAATTAAGAATTGTGTTTGTCTCCATCTCTCTTTCTCTTTTTTTGTCTCCCTTTTATGTTACTTTCCCCACAGGTCCAGAGATCCTAGGGGAAGCTCATCCACATGCCTCACAGGTGAGGGAATGTTCACCTCTTCCCCTGCCCACTGGGGATACTTACAAAGGGTGAGAATGGTGGCTCTACCCTTTGTGCCCTCCTTGCATAGCAGCCCAACAAGCCCAGAACACCAGCCTAGTGAAGTTCCTCAGCACTTGGCCTTGCACACATGTGAACTGCGTCTATATAAATACTACCATAAAACTCAATACATTGTTAGAATAAATCATGAATATTAAAGACAAACTGTTCACAGAGTCAGGAGATATTTAAATTACCTTAAAAAGGATGTCTTGGTGAGAATGTCCAGGTCAGGAAAAACAGTTGATTCCACAAGACTGGATTTAGTTAAGTGAAAGAATTTACCAAAGTCTTTGAATGGATCCTGAGAATAGTTATAGACCTTTGTCTTATAATTTGAGAGTTCTCACTAAGATTTTAAACTCTTTCAACTGACAGAACCCAAGTTGTATAGGGCTGAGACAATTAGAAGTGGAGGGTTAAGCACAGACAAGACAATAACCAGCATCCATTTCAGACAACATCACAGAAATAATACAAATGAACAAGTTAAAAGCCTGTTTTTAGAGTTTATCATCTTTTGCAATTGTAAAAGGGATTTGCAGTAATCAAGGTGGATGGGTAATGCACGACTGCAATAGGCAACCTCTCCTCCACGTATTTTCTTTATGTGCAGTTTAATGCTGTCTTTCAGCCAGTTTTGGGACTTGTGTATTCCTGATTTTGAAATGTTTAGCATGCCATGAAACCTCCTGCTTCATTATATTTAGAACCAAATAAACTGTCTCCTTTCAGATGCCATTAGGGAAACAGATACCTGCCCAGCTTCTCAAAAACAGTTCCCAGACTACAATAAATGAGTAAAATGATTTTCTTACTTTTACAGCAAGCACATAATTTTTATAATGTATCTGTCGTCATACAACTATTTAAATAATGTAACATGTAAATCACATCAAAATGATACAAAATTATAAGAGGAGGAGAAGGATCTTTTTCCATGACTAACATTCTGTTCACTGTGGTCGATATTTTATGCAGTGCACTTCTCCTATTTTAAATAATTAGAATTATGAAAACAGCAAAACACAACACAGCCACCAAAGCTCCCAAACTCACTTGTCCTGTATAAAATAAATGTTCAAAATTCCAACAGAAACACCAGGACTCGGAGACAGCTGCAGGATCCAGTACAAGCACATTTTAATGAACACAAGCTGCAGCTGTCTCCGAGTCCTGGTGTTTCTGTTGGAATTAGAATGATGAACCTGAATACAGATTTTAACATTTCAAGATATCTGGCAGGCATGCTACATAAATGAAGTAGTTTTCCCTTGCAGGTACTGCTGCTTGATTTACTGTTTCCTGATGTTTCTGTCATTATAATTTTAACATTTTAACAGAAAGAAAATTGGAGAATGCACTTTGTGGGCAATTTTCAACTTGTCTGAAGGAAACAAAACATTATGTAACTTGTTCTCTCTCTGTGATATTCAGTTTAATATTTAACATTCTAAATAAACAGCAAAAAAATATTTTAAAAGAAAAATGTGAGATGTCAAGGAAGTTGAAAGGTGGAAGTGTTTTACTAGCCTACATAGGGATGTCACATCAGGTTTGTACAAGTTAGATAAAGTTACCAATGAACTAGGAAAGTCTTTTACTGTGCTTTATTCAAATATTGACTTTGTTCTTGATTTTTCGTTGCATGCATACTCAAGAAAACATTAAGATCCTGTGACTAAAAGTAAGTTTCCTCATGCTGGGTCATCTATAGTTACTTTAGAATTCATATTTAGGTCTAGTGAACTATCAATAATGTCCTTTGGCCAAGGACTGAGCTCCAGGTGGTCAAAAGATATCATGCAACAATAACTCATGAACACAAACAATAAATATACAACAAGATAAAATGCATCAGAAAACATAATTACTGTATCCAGTACTACTATCATACACACACACACACACACACACACACACACACACACACACACACACACACACACACACACACACACACACACACACACACACACACACACACACACACACACACACATATATATATATATATATATATATATATATATATATATATATATATATAGTTCTTCTCAATTGTTTCAAATAATTTTTCTCAGTTCCAAAAAAAAGCATAAGTAATGTTTTGATCTTGGTTTGCCATGAGAAAACTAAGAATCTCTTCAAAAATTAATAGTTTTTCTTTCATAATAGAGGTGCCATATAATTTTTAAAAGAAACTTTCAAATATAGCAATGGCCACTTGCATTCAGATATTTATAAATCAGCATTAGAATCCACCAATCACACTCCTTTCTTTATGGTAACTTCTAAGAATATTCAGAAAAGACTGGTGTTCTAGCTAACTCTCCTAACAAACTTTGCAATGGAAAGGTGGATTACAGATCACAGCAGTAGTCTATTAAAATTATATGAAGCTTTGACTGAAATCCTCAAGTTGTGATAACACACAATGCCATGTCTTCTGAATGCTGATGACTTGTCTTAAAAAATCCTGCTAGGAAAGCCTTACATGTATTATCATTTGTTTAATGTTCATGCAACTCCTTTTCCGATCTCACATCCTGTAAACTCAGCAAAGCTTATGTTTGAGTGATTGCATCTTCAAATAGATTGAATCTCAGAAGCAGCTTAAGAATATATTCAAGTACAACAGCCAGCTGCTGCTCCAAAGAATTTGGTCAAGAGTTATTCACATACATAATATCTGCCTCCACAAATCTGGCATTTTGTGATCCAAAATGATGAGATCCAAGTGCCGTAGGTCAATTTCTCATCCGTTTTAAAGATCAGGACTACCCCTGCCTCTTATGACCCTATCATATTTGACATGTGCCATTGCTAACTGTCTCAACCTGCCCCTTGTCTACTGAATTGCATCTCCAATTACAAGATTTTCAAAATTTCTGTGTTCATGACTTTCTTTAAGACCCTTTTCTTCTCCTTAAACCTTTTCTCCCTACTACTGAAAGAAAATAAACACTGAATGCATTAAAGTTTCTGAGATCATACCCCATTGAACAAAATGGAGTCCTCCATTTATGGAGATTTCCATTCAAATGCTCGAACTTTAACAAATTCGAACAAATGGTCTTGACCATATGAGGTTCGAACTTGTAAAAGTTTGACTACATGATAGGAACCCGACAAAAATAAGTATATTTTTAAACACTGTGTCATTAAACATGCTTCTTCATTTAATAATAGACTGAGAGGGAGAGACATTCCACAATGGAGAATGTGGGTAAGCAATAAGAAAGTCCG
Organism: Protopterus annectens; assembly: GCF_019279795.1. Classification (NCBI taxonomy): domain Eukaryota; kingdom Metazoa; phylum Chordata; order Ceratodontiformes; family Protopteridae; genus Protopterus; species Protopterus annectens. The sequence goes on along the minus strand of NC_056732.1, from coordinate 479,456,909 downwards.
GAATGAAAATAACACATACCTTATATGCCAAACATTTTACTTTGGTCAAATTATTTGCCCAGAAAAAAAGTTGGTATGTGTGATTGAAAATCAGCTGATTGCAAATACTGGCTTTTTATTTTTTACATTGCTGTACAGTGGGGAATCAAGGGATTTCTGCTTTATCCAGTACAGTGGTGATCAGTGTGCTAGGTATGATGTCAAAAAATGTAGGCATCTAGCCCTGCATTTTTGTTACATTAATATAGTATATAATGAACCACATGGCAGCGAGACTATACTCTGCTAAATGCATGACCTCACTGGAGCCTGCCGTACCACCTGTATATGAAAATCCCACATGAAGGCCTCCTGTGGCCACATCAGATGCAGCCTCTGATATGGATATACCCAGCAAAGGGGACAGACACAGGGGAGTCTGGCACACTCATCACTCACATATTGTCCACGACATATGTGCAGCTCTTGGAAACAGTTAGTAAATGTTTAGGCTAGGGATCCAGCACAAACTGATGTCACATACCACACTGTAGAGATGGTGTCATCTGTGTCATGTGGGAAGGCATGTGCTACCTGCGCAGACATCTGCTGTTTTGGTACAATGAAAAATGATAAGAATGAGGTCACTGGTGGCAAATGTTGCCTTCAGAGGTCCATCTATGTGACAAATTACAACTGCACAGTTCAGCTCTGTGTTTTTCTCTGTAGCTTTGATAGGGCCTGGACATGAACTTGATGTGCACTGGGTGTCCCACATATGAGAATATAGAACACTGCAGGCACACCATTGGTGTCACTTGTTGCCATATGGCCTGGCACCCCATGTCATGGCTGGAGAGGTTTCATAGGCTGTACCCATGGAATACCTCCTCAGGGTCAACCCTCAGGATCTCACATTTCAACCTCATTCCTACCACAGGACAGATCTAGCCATAACTTGGCTGGCTAGCACAGTGCATACTATCAAAACTCACAAAATATCACCCCAACCTCATCAATGGAGGATGTGATCCCTGACACCAAACCATTTCTTAAAGTATGTTGTTACTGCAATCACTCCATGTGATCCTACTGTAGTGCTGCAATTAGGTATCGGTTTGTCCAACCACTTTTTCAAATGATGATGACCATGCCCTACTCACCACCCCCCACACTTGGTGTGGTCTTGTTGATGTCTGATGCACATTGTGGCCGAACCATGCTCAGCCATTAACCTGAGCGCTACAACATGCATTATATTATTCTGTGCTGTCTATGTCAAGGCCCAGAGTTGCAGACCAGATGATAACACTTTGCCATTGTTGCAATGTATTGCTCCTGACAGTGTCTTGTGTATGGCTCTACTGCTTCCATTGTCTTTCCCTGTATCTCCTCCTTGCCCTGATTTTGCTACTGCATCAGTTATGGACTGTCCTGGAATGGTATTGTTGGCCAGCTCATCCTGTTTAAAGAGGAGCATGTTGTGCAGCATGGTGTATACTATAAACACTTTGCTGCATATTTATGGATTGTACTGTATTACCTCATCAGAAGTATCCAGAATACTGAATCTACCCTACAGCATCCCAGAGGATCTTTCCACAATACTCCTTATTTTGGCATGGGCCACATTGTATGACATTTCTGCCATTGTTTGTATTTTGTAAAGGGGTCAGCCTTCAATGCTCAAGGGTATAACGAGCATGAAATGTGGCATGATCCCAGCATGCATGCATGCAAGGCTACCTGTATGCATAGACTATTCTGTCTACTGTGCTTGCACGTGTGTGTGTGTGTGTGTGTGTGTGTGTGTGTGTGTGTGTGTGTGTGTGTGTGTGTGTGTGTGTGTGTGTGCGCGTGTGTGTGTGTAAGTGTGTACCTAACCAAAAGTTTATCCTTTGGGAAGTCCCCTGACAGGAGCCATTGGTATAGGTTGGATATGTGCCATATGTGCGACTCCTGCAAACTACTGATCTGCCAGATTTAATACATTATAGATAATGCCTAGGGCATTAGACCACAGGTAGTCAAGAGAATTACAACCATTCCTATTTATGTATCTATATCCCCCTGAGCCATGTGAACGTTTAATAGCAACATAGGTGCACAATGTGGTGCCTAATACTTCAAGGATGTATGCAGTCTAATAGAATACCCACATGGGTAACAGATTAATACTAGACTGTTGATCCAGTGCACCCCTTGTAGACTAGCTACAGTACCACAAACTGAATTTATCAAGACGTGAATCATTACCAGAACCCCAAAAGAATGATGCACTCTGCACCTAGTTTCAACCCCTTTCCATAAAGGCTTAGGGGACAGACCAGTTTTTTTCTTATGACTACCCATCCAGTCTTTCAGCTTACAAATAAAAAGGTTCAGGGACGAACGTTGCATATATCAATGGGGATCCTATGCCATAAAAGAGGTATTCTCTGTGATACATATTTATCATGCCATCGGGTCCTATTTATATTTAAGTGGAAGTTTAGATATAATGATTGGATGTGTAGTAGGTTGTACACACGTGGATTTTTTGAGGCTCCATAGGCTAGGCAGAGGTGCCCTCTCAATAGGAAATGGAGAATAGTGAGAGCGCTTTAAGGTGGTCAGGGAAGCACAAAGAGGAGATGAGCTTGATGGTCTTAGTAAGAAAACACAGGGGTTCCCCAAACTGTGTCAATGGTTTGAATAAGTGCATAAAAATGGCCATAATACTGTTCTTTTCCTAATAAGGCAGGAGTAGAGGTGGATGAAAACTTCCTTGGATCTAGAAAATATATCCCTGGTGATTAGTCTAGCTGTATAAAAGTATTTCCTAACAGCAGTATAAACAAGCTGATCATTATCAATGAACGTGCAATGAACAAGTACATTTTAGAGGGGTGTCACCTATGTGATAGAAGCATGGGTACCCAGATTTGCCAAAAGACACAGCGCTGTATTTCTTGGCATTTGTTCATTTGTGGTAGGCCTTTCTACAGAATTTGGATGTTAGTTGGTTATTTATGACAGCTTCATGTTTGCAATCTCCCATACATCATCATTCACAAGCCCTTAGTTTTAACCTTCATGTCAGAGAAGGCGATGCCAAAGAAAAGTGGTCCCAGGAACAATCCTTGGGGGATACTGCTAGTAACTACTCTTTTAGAAGAGACTGTGTTTCCAACACAATACACTGTGTTCTATTGATGAGACAGTTTTCTATCCAGTGTGTAACATCCAAGTTTACAATTAGTTAGATGCCAGAAAGTGGAATGCTATCTAAGGCCTTGGCCAAGTCCAGGTATGCAGTGTGAACTGAATTGTTTGAGTCTAATAACTCAGTGACTTGCTTGATAAAGTCCACCAGGAGTAGGTGGTAGGATCTACCTTTAACAAACCCAAATTGTTTGTGTCCCAGGTTTGAAGGCTGCCTATATCCTCGTTAATAAGTTCCATTCCATAATAATGCACTCCATTGCCTTACAGATAAGACTGGTGAGGCTTATGAGTCTATCGTTGCCAAGATAAGTAGTGGGTCCCCTTTGTGGACTGGGATATCTATAGCAGTTCTCCATATCTCAGGCATGAATCCAGAAGAGATGCTGAGATTAAACAGACTTAATAATGAGTCTGCTAGACAATGTATGGTGCTGATAAGAAAACAATCTGCCACATGCACATTATCTGGGTCTATAGAGCTAGAGATCTTAGCCTTGGAGACAACATTAAGGACTTTCTCAGATGTGATCAGGGATGTAGGCATGATAATGCACAATGATTAGGTGACAATAAGAGAATAAAGCCTGAGCTGAATCTGTCCTTTAATATGTTGACAATGGTGTTATTTTCTATTAAAACAGAACACTGAGGGCTATTACTTCTAAGGCTCTGACACAGTTGAAGAAGGCGTTGTAGTTTTCCTTAACATCGGTGGCAATTTTCAATTCCTAGCTGCTTTTGCATGATTTGATTTTGTTTCCAAGTTCATTGTTTCATGGGTCAATGCCATAAGTAGCCTAGCCACTATACCCCAGATTACAGGTACCCATTGACATGACTAATTTATACCTAGCCTTGACTCCTTTCAGTGAGGGGCCAGACCCAGATATATTTATGATTGGCCATACATTCATCCAGGTTACACTTAAACAGGGTCAGGAAGCTACTTAATTTTAGATCCAAAGGAAGTTGATTCCATAAAAGAGGGATCCTATTCACCAGAAGTCCTATTTATGCTTTGGTGGACATTAAGATATCTTGAGCAGGTGTTATTAGTTTTGCAGATGTGCAGAAGGACACATTGAACTGGATCCTTTAAGACTCTGTAGACTACAGAAAAGGTTATCTCTTAAGAGTCTGTAATAAACAGAAAAGAGAGAAAGCTCTTTAATGCAGTTTGGGTGGCTTATTGAAGACATGCCCTTGATTATCTTAGTGAGAAAATGCTACAGTCTCTCCAGCTGGGGCAAATGCTTAGAAAGGTACATACTAAAGGGGCAATTATTCTATAATATGGACGTGATGAGGGAGAAGTAGAGATGAATGATAACTTCCCTAGATCTGCAAGAAATACCCCTGTTGATTAGTCTGCCAAGGTGTAAGGATTTCCTAACAGTGAATATACTGTAATCAATGGTTAGTTTGTTGTCAACAAAAAAGCAAGGTACTAAATGAGCTTCTTTGTCCTGCATTTCCAGAATATAATACACAGACTCTTGCAATAATATTTTAAAAGATTGACTTTCTATTAAAATGTGTGAGGAGAGTTTCTAAACCATGGTAGGAACAGGGACCAGCCTACTTAAATGTATCATTAACCCCCATTAATACTGCATGATCCAAATAAAGGCAAGGAAGGATTAGCAGATCTGACATGCAGGCAAGATGGGTAACATCCATAAAGCATCTTTCAGTCCTGCTATAGGTCTGATGTCTACCAGAATAATGTATAAAAGCCCTCATAGTACCTACAAATATACCACCCTTAAATCATTTAGCCCTAATTTAAGAAACTGCCTTGAATCATACTGACTGATTTGCTCGGCCTTATATACAAGTGTTTAATCTAGCTGATATAATCGTACAAGACACTCATGCCATTACAGAGCCATGACCTTTATCAGTAATGTGGCAGAGAATCTGTCTGCCTCCCTAGCACCATTCTTGACTGCAGATTTCATAAGACAGTATATTATGACTTTAGACTAATATTTAAAAGTTTCTGCTGGTAGTGCCCCACCAAAGCCTTCAACTTTGACCAAAACCTGTATGCTTATGGATGGACCCCTAACATAATAAAACTTCTACTCCCTGCTACTTGCCAGATATGTTCATAGGTAAGTACTATGGCTAGCTGCCCTTATGGGTCATTTTAAGCCTAGCCAATTTCACTTTTTATGCTTGAAATAACCTATTTCATTTGGTTATAGACTGGTCTTACATGTCCCATGATCCGTAATTATATATTATCCCTAATGAGAACAACTGGAAACATACCATAGATAATTTGAGGGGAACCATGCATGGGATAAAGCATTTAGCAGTTGCATCTGTCCATCAGTAGTACAAGGGGCAGTCTTGGAGTAAATTTTCTGTTTTCCATCCATAGATCTAAGTTGTGCTTAAAAATGGACAGGGATGAACTTAGTTGTATGTGGATGGGGAGTCTGTTCCACAGTACCAGTATCCTCTACAAGATATACCTGTCCTTCCAAAATACTCTATTGATGTTGCAGAAGAGGTTTAGATCCTAAGGCTGAGTATTTCTGATGCCATTTGACTTGCTGATGTGCAGTAAATCAACCAGTAATGGGTTGGAGGATACCTTGTATGCCAGACACACTTCACCTCATAGCAGTCTGTAGGATTCCAAGTATAGTGACAGAGCTTAGAGTTGGTCCTTGTAGGACATGTTTAGGCCTTGTATCCTTTCAGTAAGGTATCTCTATTGGTGCTCCAGTTGTTGCATGTATCTGGTCATATACATGCCAAAAGGGGCATTATACTCAATGACTGGCCTGATGAGGGCTGAGTAAATGAGATAATGACATTCCTAGATCTAGACACAATCTCTTTGTTTATAAGCTGTACACTACAGAAATTTTTCTTACAACAATAGACACATGTTGGTCAAAAGTTGGTTCACTGTCCACATAAGTTCCCAAATACCAAAAACTGTGTTAACTCAAAGGGTATATTGCCAATGTGGTAGTTCTATTTTATTTTATTTATTTTATTTTATTTTACATTTGCTAACCGGGATAGTCCGACTGGATATATGTCCATTTTCAGCGGAGGCCCGGGGAGAAAAGCTCCAACAACAAAAAAAAAAACAAAGTATCATTTTATAACACAAAAATTTGGGTAGCATGAAAAAAAGTTACTTAAGAACATTGAGACAGACATTTTTTTTTTAACATGGAGTCAAAAAAGTTGTCATTTCTAATAGTGTCATTAAAATTCATTAGATAACATCAGAAGTGAGTAAGTGTGAAAGTTGTAGTTACTAAAAGGTGACATTTGCGGATTGTACATTATGTGGAGAGAGGATTAGCCAGGCTTGGTACAATAGCATGTCCATTTTGACCCCAGGTATAGTTTGAGCTTGGCTTTGAAATGACTTAGAGAAGAAAGTGAGGTAACCTCAGGAGGTAAAAGGTTCCAAGATCTGCCTAGAGAGTTAGAAAGGAGAGAGTCACTGGCTAGGTTATTAGTTTTGTATGTCTGGTTGAGGACTCTGTTAGTAGAGCGCAATGGTCATGGGTTGTTATACAGGGTGACTAGGTTTTTGAGTGCAGGGGTGTTTTCAGGGTTGTATATAATTTTGTGGGCCATGATCAGTTGGTTATATAGCAATAGACTAGGTAGTTCGAGCCAACCGAGCTGAGTTAGGTTGATGCAGTGATGTGTCCTAAAAGGGAGCCCAGTGGCAAACCTGGCGATGTGATTATAACAGTTAGTGATCTTGTTTAGGGTTGTCTTATTGTTATTTAGAAGAAGAGGAGATGCGTACAGTAGAGTAGAGAGAAGGTGAGATCGAGCAATGGCTGGGGGAGTCAGAAAGCTTTTTATTCTATACAGTGATCCTAGTTTTTTATTGATGGTTTTGATCAATTGGTTAACATGTAGGTCAAACTTTAAGTAGTTGTCAATAGTGACACCTAGAAGTTTAGTAGATGGGTCAGGTGAGATGACTGTGCCATCCTTAGATTTAATTGTGATGTTTATGGGGCAGGACCTTTGTGTTGGTAGGAATATTAGCATTTTAGTCTTTTTGGGATTTAATATCAGGCAGCGATTAGAGAGCCAGTTTTCTATTGTGTTAAAGGTAGTCTGGGTAGTTAGCTGTAACTCTGTAGGGGATGTAGCTGAGCAAATTAGTGTAGAGTCATCTGCATATTGGATACAGTTGACTTTAGGTATGACAGTGTGCAAATCATTGATGAAAATGGAGAATAACAGTGGGCCTAATATAGAGCCTTGTGGAACTCCCAGGGTATTAGGTAATAGGGTGGAGAGTTTAGTTTGCCAGAGTACAGCCTGTTGTCTACCACTTAGGTAGGAATCAAACCATTGAAGTGATTTTGGATCTGGACAGAGTGACTGTAGGGTGTGGATTAATAGTTTGTGATCCACCATATCAAAAGCTTTGGACACATCCAAGAATAGAGCTGAAGAGATATGGTTATTGTTACGATGATAGTTTATGGTGTTAGAGAAGACTAATAGGGCTGTGGTGGTACTGTGATGAGGTCTGAAGCCATGCTGGGTATCTGCCAAGAGATGGTTGTTTATTAGGTGGTGCATAAACTGTTTTTGAATACATTTTTCCATTATTTTTGCTAGAGGAGAGAGTATGGCTATAGGCCTGTAGTTGGAGAGTTCAGTAGAACTACCCCCTTTATGGAGAGGAATGACATAGGATATCTTCCAGATATATGGAATTTTTGCTTCTTTTAAGGTGCGATTGATAAGTAATGAGACTGGATAGGCGATGGCATTGGCTGATTTTTGTAGGTATTCAGCTGGAAGTTGGTCAGCTGAGAGTGCGGTGAGCTTTAGTTTTCTGATTAAGGTGCGGATAAGTGATGTAGCAATTGGTTGAAAGCTAAATAGTGGTAGATTTTTAGGGGTGGAACTATCTAGGCTGTGGGAGCTGAGAGGCAGTTTGCTGGCTAGGGCTTTGATTGTCTCGGTAAAGAAACAGTTAAAACTATCTGAAACTGCTTCTGAGGGTTTATCAGTGAGGGCAGCTGGTACAGGGGTAGTAGTTTTTCCAGGGTGTAATAGGTTGTTTAGCCCTGCCCAGAACTTTTGAGGGTTATCTTGGTTAGAAGTTTGTAGTTTGCTGTAGTATTGTTTTTTGTCAAGTAGTATTTGTTTTTTAGTTTCATTCCTAAGTTGCCTGTATTTAATTTGCTCATGAGGAAGTTTAGTAGTTCGCCATGAAGCCCAAGCTTTATTTCTGAGTTTAATTTTGAGCCTTGTCTCTTTTTAGAGCCAAGGTGCAGCTTTTGCCTTGGTTTTCTTAGAGCGTTTGGGTGCATGAAAGTCAAGGATCTCAAGGAATTTTTTGTTAAAGTATGATGCTGCTTCTTCTAAGGGGAGGTGTTTTAGTATAGACCAATTACAAAAATTTAGTTCGAAGTCGAAGTTTTTTTTATTTCTGACATGTCTTAGTAAGGGTTGATTGGGTTTGCCTGCTTTTTGTTTGATTATATATGTGAGGTGGTGATCACTTAGACCATCAGGGAGGGTACCAAATGTATACAGGTTAGGGTGACTATTAATGAGTACCCAATCAAGTATACTTTCTTTCTGGTTAGGTTTGCCTGTTCTAGTTGGGGTGTTAATAACTTGCTTGAATGAATGTAAGTTAATATGGGTGGTAGGAGATTCTGAGGAACATGTGCTCCAATCTATATTAAAGTCACCGAGAAGTAAGGTTTCTTGAGGGTAGTGACTAGATATCCAGTGGAGGGTGTCTTCTAGTGTGGCTATATTGTTACCTGGGAGAATGTACATACAAATTATATAGATGCATTTACTGTTGTTGAACTTCAGTTTGGTAGCTAGGATTTCTGAATTATTAATCTGAGGTGGATGTATAACATCTGTAGTTACAATAATTTCAGATTTGTAGAGTACCGCTACCCCACCCCCTTTTCTGGAAGCCCCGTCCAACCTGTGTATTTTATACCCAGGGAGAAGTATTTCATTATCAGTAGTGGTGGGTTTTAACCAGGTCTCTGAGAGACACAGATTATCAGGGGAAAGAACAGCATGGAGTGCATGAAGTTCATGCAATTTGTTATTGATGCTTCTGATGTTGAGATGACAGGTTAGGAGAGAGTTGGGTGGTCGGGGGGGTTGTAGGGTTGAGGCTTAAGTTGCTGGTAGAGGGAGAGTATTTATTAATGTTGGTAGGGCCAGGGTTAGGGTGTATATCCCCATCAAGTAATAGACTAAGTCTTAGCTTAGAGATAAATTTCAGGAATGTATCTACTATTTTACAGTAGTGTTTGAGTCTAGGGCTGATTTTACTGGTGTTAGTGTGTAGGGAATAAGAGTATGATGTAAGAAATGACCTAGTACTACTGATGTGATAAAAGTTAGTATGTTTAGTTTCTGGGGTGTTGGTATGAGCCTTTGATGCATGGAATCCTAGGAGAGGTTGGGTTTCATATAGGGTTAAGAGGTATGGGGCTTGTAGGGTGGGTAATAGAATGGAGTACCACATGTCTAAAGAGGTAGGGAGCTATAAATCTGGAAGTGCACTATCATTTGATAGTGCGAAATGGGTTTTTATAGAGGAAGAGAGAGGGAGGCAGGTGGGAGCTAAAGAGTGTAATTGCAACGGTGGATGAGGGATGGGATAAAGGGAGTTAATTAGTTTAGCAAGAAGGTGATAGGAGCGAAGTGGTGTGGGCGTGGCTAGATGGCTATAAATGTAGATTAGTGGGGGCAGGGAGGGGAGCGGAGAGAGCCCGAGCGTAGCGAGGGCGAACGGAGCGGGGCTATACCAATCAGCTTTAGCCCAGCTAGGTAAGTATATTAACTGAAATGCAAGTATTTTAACTAAGATATTTTTGGGATTGTTAATTCCCATAGGTTAGAGTGAGTCTTTGGGAGATAAGCTGTTTATGCTGCAATTTTCTGCAGTAGTTTGTTACAGCTTAAACAAAAATGGGGAGTTCTAATAGGTATTCTAAATGTTGTTAGGCTGGGGTATATTTCGGTGAGCAGGGTTGGGAGAAGCCTTGTTCAGGAGGGATGAACTAAAAGTACCTTAGACCCCCAGACACAGCCTCCACAAATTAAAGTACAATATTGTGTGACCACCTTGGCTCTTCGGTAGAAGCTGCTTGCTGTTTTAAATTTCCAGCAGGGTATGGCAGTCTTTCCTTACTCTGGGCGCTTAGAGGGGCTAAGTCGCAAGGGAACTACCTAGAAAAGATAGAGTAAAACCAGGTGGGAGTTAGGAAAGGAGTTGGTACATATTTAGAAGTTAGAGCTAATGAGATGCACTTTTCAGTTTACAATAGTTGTTACGGTCCCCTAGGGGTTCCGCAAGCTGCAAGCTGCAGTTAAATATCCTACTTCTAAATGCAATTCATTAGTTAATTAAATTACCTAACTGCTTGGGTCCAACATGAAAGTTAACAGCAGAAATACAAAAAGAACATGCATACACTTTCTTTACTTTACAACAGCTAGTTTTGACCAAAAACAGATCATAAGCAGTCAAAGGCATACAGCAACTAGTGCTTTCAACAGCCGCTATTATTTAACACAGACTGTAGCATTTAACTCAGCATTTAGAGTTGATTTCTACACTTTAAGCAACAAAACTCAGCATCTGGAGTGGATTACTACGCTTTAGGCAACAAAACAGACTATAGCATTAGAGTTAATTACTTCACTTTAAACAACAAAACAACCATTTAACAGGAAACAAAGTGTGTCTAGCCGCTTATGTTTACAGAACAACCCTGCTGCTGTTTAAAGGGCATTTTTTTAAATTAAAGCTGTCTAATATTTCTACAAAACCACTTTAGAAAAAGTAAAAATAGGAGAAAACAGTAGATTTAGACATACCAGCTAGATGAGGATGCTGCCGACAGGGTCTAGGTACTCTGGATGTTTGAAAATGGCGGGTTTTCAGTAGGTGCACTTGAAACCTCACTTATATGATTGGGGGTAGGTTTGTTAGAATATTACCATCCTTGGTGGAGCTAAAGCAATCCGCAGATTATGGCCAATCAGCTTTAGCCCAGCTAGGTAAGTATATTAACTGAAATGCAAGTATTTTAACTAGGATATTTTTGGGATTGTTAATTCCCGTAGGTTAGAGTGAGTCTTTGGGAGATAAGCTGTTTATGCTGCAATTTTCTGCAGTAGTTTGCTACAGCTTAAACAAAAGTGGGGAGTTCTAATAGGTATTCTAAATGTTGTTAGGCTGGGGTGTATTTCGGTGAGCAGGGTTGGGAGAAGCCTTGTTCAGGAGGGATGAACTAAAAGTACCTTAGACCCCCAGACACAGCCTCCACAAATTAAAGTACAATATTGTGTGACCACCTTGGCTCTTCGGTAGAAGCTGCTTGCTGTTTTGCATTTCCAGCAGAGTATGGTAGTCTTTCCTTACTCTGGGCGCTTAGAGGGGTTAAGTCGCAAGGGAACCACCTGTAATACCCTATGGGTTCTGTGAGGTAGATGACTTCCCAAAGGGTACAGTAATGCATTACTTGACATGTTGTTTCAGACCATGATTTTGTCACCAGCTATTTATTTGAGACAAACCTTCTTGCAGGATGGCTAAGTCATTTGGGAATTCATTGCTGCTCACAGCTTGCAGACATCTGCAATCTTAATCAGCCAGAGGTCTTTGGTATTGACTTTTACTTCAGAAAAGTAGGTGCCAAACAGGAGAGGTCCCAGGACAGAGCCTGGGGAACTCCAATAGTGACTGCTCTCTTTGTGGAGGTAACTTCCCCTGTTTTGATTATCTGTGTCCTATCTGTGAGAAAGTTGGCAATCCAGCAGGTGATGTAGGGGTTTATTCCCAGTTTATTTAGCTTTTCTATTATGCCTGCATGGGGAATTATGTCAAAAGCTTTGGCCAGGTCAATGTCTGTGGTGTGTACCATTTTGCCTTCATCCATTATTTTGGTGACCTTTAAAAAAAAAAAAACACCAGATTGAGTAAGTATGACTTGCCCTTGACAAATTCAAACTGAGATGGGTCCAGTGTTTAGAGATTCCCTGTGTCTTGATTGATTAATTCCATAAAAAGTATTTTCATGGCTTTGCCTACAAGGTAAGTCAGACTTATGGGTCTGTAAATGCCTGGGTTTGTGTAAGGTTCTCCCTTATGTAGTGAAATGACTGTAGCTGTTCTGCATTCGCTTGGTACAAAACCTGTATGGAGGCTCATACTGAACAGTGTTGTTAGGGGTGTGGCTAAATCATACTTCATGCTATTTAAGATGCATCCAAGGGTATTGTTAGGACCCATCAATGCAGTATTTTTAGCTTTTGATAGCACTTTTAGGACTTTGGACAGATGGAGTGGAGACAGGTGTAAAGTCACAGCTAAATTATTTTGGTCAGTAGATTCGCTAAATCTTCAGCCTGAGTTTAGGCAATGTTGTTCACAATCAGCTCATTGCACTGCTGTGTTGTGCTTTTGAGATTACGAACCTAACTAAAAAATGTCTTGTGATTGTCTTTGGCCTGGGTAGGTATTTTAGCCTACTTGGCTTTGGTGGATTTTATTCAGCTCCCAAGTTGTTTTGTTTATTTCAGTGATAAGGGCTCTAATATTTTGGGAATTATTCTTAGGCCTGTAGGATCACAGGTGTGTACTAGGCTAATGATCACAAGTGCCTTTTTAAGACCAGCCATACATCCCAAATCTTTGACAAGTTCTGATATAATTTGTTTAAAGAAAAATGACCACATGCAAATTAATAATCCCTTTGGAATCACTGTAGTGCAATTATTAATTTGAACACTAATGTATACAGCTTGAAATCTGGGACATTTTAATCACCTGCTTCATTTGGCAGCTACACTGACTCTAAAGCAACTCTTGAGCGCACAGGGATCAAATATATTGATTCTTACCTTCTTTCCATATCATAATGCAACTGCCCAGAATCTTAAAACCCAGCCTTTAATCATTATAACCGTTAGCATCAGTGTTTAAGTCCTGGATTAGATATATAAAAGAATGAAAAAAAATTTGATTTTTACCATGTGTGAGTTTCTGTTATTAACCATGTTAGAACAAGCTGATTGAGCTTTATGTTTTCTGTGAGCAATCAACACAGTATTTCAATGGAATCATGCAAGGGGAGTTTTGCTGGCTGCATCAGGAAGTGGATATTGAAGACCTGAGTGGAGTATGTACCTGTTTCAGTTGTACTGAGGATCAAATAGTTCACAAGATGAAAAAAGTAGGATTGCAGTGAAATATCCTGTATAGTCTGGTGTTACACATCAGCTCCACATTATGTCAGTGAGACTGCCAACACCATCATACCCTCGCTCCTCATTATGACTTTTTAATGATAATGTTATGATAAGCACCTTTCTGGCATCTTCTGCTTTGCAAATGTGATGTTGCTAACCTTCTCAACTATAAATATTAACAAATTTAGTTTTGCACAATCAGTAAACAGGTTGATTAAAGCAGTGCTATCTAGTAAAGTCATTTCATACTGTGGTTTTTGACAGATCTGTTATTGTTACTTAATGCCAGAAGAGAATGGCATTATGCCATAACTTCTATCATTCCACATCAGACAGTTTTCCTGTCCACACACAAGAGAAGATAAACAAATTGTCATACCACAATTTTCATCTTTTGCATTTTCCTACACATACTGTCCCTCTTGCAATCTACTGGTGATGATTAACCTATCATTATATACAATATCAGGTAACCTTAACTGATAATTAACAGTTATTTAGGCCTTAAAATTAATCACATTTTTAATTTGAAAACATAAATTACATCTCTCCTTGCAAGCTTCATGTTATATACAACATAATTTTGAAATATAGTATTACCTTTTTTCAAGTCTCAATAATCAAGATCTTTTTTATCTGTCCAGTGAAGAAATATATGATTATATCAAGCAGCTAAAAGTGTGCACTGTATGCAAAGCTTTTTGAGTGCTCGGATGTTTATAACCAAAAGAACTTTGCAGGGATTTGAGTATAAAACTTTATCTGTAAATTTCAAATAAAAGGCAAGTACATTATTCTACTGTTCTGAATACAATTTCCTTTTAAAACCATGTACTTTAACATGTTATCATGATAAACTGCTTAATCTCAAAGGATCCATATATTGCACAGTTAAGTCCACTAGGATTCATGACTTCTAATTTCTGGCCACTAAATTACAAAGAACTGTTCTATTTGAATTAGTTTTTACCATTCTGTAGAGAATAGGTGACTTGACATTTCAGTCTAGAATTAAAACAGATTTGATCATCTGTATCTTTAAATACCTTGTTGAAAAGCATTTTCCATAAGGAAACATCAAACCTACTGAGCATGGAGAATGAAATCAGCCAGAATACACAAATCTTTGCCAGCGCAGTGACTGTTCTTCCTCTACTGAATGTCAGACTGACAGCATGGGAAAAGATAAGGCTCAACCCAGATGTTAGCTTGCCTGAAAAAGTGTTCAGCAACAAACAGCAAGAATCCAAGAAGACACTTGTTACTGGGACTTTTTGGTTCTAAACAGCAAGAATCAATCATCATCAGTGCAAACTATGTGCTGTAATAGTCCATTGGAGAAGAACAAATAAAGGTACAGACAGTATCTGAAAACCCAGTATTTGTGTTAGGTAATTGGTACAGAGGAGTAAGGCATATGAGCTGTTAGTGAGCTGTTTCTTACAGTTCATGGTTAGAGACCCTCAGCCCTTGACTGCCCACTGTGTAACTGAGCTATCAAAATATAACCATGCATAGTGACAAACAAAATTATATAGCAGATGCAGAATATTATCTTTTATTCCATAAAAGCAAGTTTAGAAACACTGAAAAAGGGGTAGAAGATGAAATGGCAGTGAGCAGAGAGTGGAAAGACTGAAAAAGCAAAATGAAGAGGAATTAATAATAAGACAGAGAAGTGAATGAGGTCTGTTGTCAAGGATGACTGTCTAAAAGAAATGGTTATACAAAGGAAGGGTAAACAAGAGCATCATAAACTAAAAATGTACAAAATCTTGGACATGGGAAAGAGTGCTCTGATAATTCAGACTGGTATGGACTCTTTCCTCTGTTTATAAGCTCTTAAATCAGTAGCAGTAAAAGGGAATATGATAATGAGCAGAGATGGGCATGGGAGGCGAAGAGAACCCACCTTATACATACTTTCTTGGCATGCCCTCTCCTAAATTGCCATTGGAGGATCCATGGTTGTTAAAGTGATGTCCCTCAAAGCAGAACTAGAAATCTGGATATCCAGGCTGAAGAATAAAAGGTGCTCTAGACGTCTTGGTACCCTACACTATTATAGATTTAAGGTGGTGTATGCAGTAAGTCTCTCTCTTTTCTTGCCTCAGTCTGTCTATTGGAACACCGATATATGCAGTGATCTTTACTCTCTGCCATGAGAGATACATGCACAAAAAGGTGTTAAAGCAGGTCAAGCTGTTAGCAATCTATAATTTGTAGGTTATATCATAGGTGGGGGAGGGGGTATGGCAAGGCTTAATAAGCCATTCCAGTTTTGTACAAAAATCTAAATTTTCAATTTGCCTGTAGTCTCTCTCTCTCTCTCTGTGAAGAAAGAGCAGCAACTGTATACTGGATGTTAATACACCCCTGGGAACCCTCCAATAGACAGCTGCTAATTTCAACTCATGGTGCCTGTTGATTCATATAGAAATGTAGCATCTACACCATTAGGTTAGCAGTTCAGAAAGAAATGTGCCAGCATTTGACTGCTTTCCTCATATTCTGATGTACTTAATGACATTCAGTATTAGTGAAGGAAATTATAATTTGCTGTAATGTCAGTCATCCATTTTTGCCCAATTTTAAAGCAGAGAGTTGAGGTTAGAAAATAATAGCAACCTAACACTGGCCTACATATGTTATAAAAATATAAGAAACTCAGATTAGCCCCTTACATATCTTTATATAGTCATGAAAGCATGGTGCTGTATATGCTGTTTAAAAACTAACCAACATATGGTAAGCACAATCTATTAAACATAATATAGTATTCAAAAATGACTTTCCTTTACTTTCTTAAGAATGTGCAATAACAGCTATGTATGATATTTAAATGTGTTATAATTTCCAGATTTTATCAGTATAACTTTAAATGATTCAAAATTAAGAGTGCATACAGATTAAAATTCTTGGAAAAAAATGTCTGCTTCATCAGAAGTCCATTTTATAATAATGAAAGGCTAACTTACCAATATTTTATCCAAAATAAATGCTCCAGAGAAATGTGTATATGTCATTTTACAGCTTTCTGGTTGTTTTGAGAAGGGTGTCACTCATGGGGATGCCAAGTCAAGTTATGATATCATCTAGTACAATACTGTATTATTTAAGAAGGGAGATCATGGTGCAACCGTATTGAAAAGCAGAAAGTTATGGGAAATCTAAAAGGCATGGGAATAAAACCCTGTATGGTGAAGGGGAAAGAAAACTGGTTATGTAAAACGAGGTTCAGGGTAACAATTGGTTCTGGGGATGATGGTGGTGATGAGGATTGATTGTTGAATCTTTGTCCAGTGCCAAGAGTTGTTGCATGGCTTTCTGTACTTAGTCTGGTCCCATACCATACCTCTCAATCTCTTAGAGCTGGAAATCTTAACAAAAGCCATAAATAAAAGTGTGACACATTCCCAAAAATAGGGACAATTTTTAAGTATTGCTCTTACACACTTAGAAATTTGATAGAGTAACAGGTTTTGCATTAGCATGAAATTTCTGAAGGGCATGAAGTCTGAAACTCAAATGTCTGTCACTATTTTCTAACTTCAGTCTTTAATGATTTGCCACTAACTTGCCAAAAAAAACATAATTTAATGAAAAAAGGACCAAAAATATGAAGCAAAAATTTGGACATTCTGCGAAAATCTGTACAGTTGAGAGGTATGTCCCATACCAATCAATACCCTGGGTAGAGACAGCAAATATTCCTATTCACAAATGAAAGTATGACTAGAATGGTCATTATTAACTGGGATGATCTTGTATAGTTCAGTCCAGTACAAAAGAATGAAATAAAGTTAAAAGAAATATGACTAACAGAATCTATTTTTACTCTGACAGAAAAGTTTCTCTAACTTCTGTTTGGCAGTAGCGTACTCTAGTGCTCCAGTACCTAACAGGATTTATAGTTTCATGAAGGAGTTTATTTGGTGGCCACATAATTCAGAAAAGTCAATTCTGGAAAATGATGTTTTGTTTGCTTGTTTGTTTGTTTGCTTTGCATTGCTCAGTGACATATGATGTGTTCCCAGTGTGAGTTTTCATTGTGAGCAGATAGGCAGCAGTTGAGGTTTAATGCAAACAAGTTAACTGTTACAGTGGTGAGTGAATCAGGTCTGTATCAGAAGATCGAAGTTTCAAAACTTCGAATCTGATATGGTCGACACCATATGATCGAAGTCTTGAAACTTGGAATCTTTTAATGGTGATCTCCATACAGCACGGAAAGGGAAGATTTCCCTTTTCTGCACTGTAGTGCGATCTCGGAGTTGGTACATTTAAGTAGCGTGGGGTGTGTGGGGTGCAGGGGAGCTTGCCCCCCTGCTTAGAGCATTTAAATGATTTGTTTTTGTAGGTTGTTGTGTTTTATTACATTTTCAATGTTTCAAGACTTCGATTATATGGTGTCGACCATATCAAATTCGAAGTTTTGAAACTTCGATAATGTAATATAGACCCAGTGAATCACCGGATGACATGTCTTTCAGAAGGAGTATACTTTTTAAAGTTGGACAGGAGATGGAAGAACTGGGAAACTGGAAACGTAGTCACTCTGGGCTGAATAGTGCCATGCAATATAAAGCAGCCTACAAAGTCCAAGAGTGTTGCTGTATAACTGTTGAGTGGAATTTAAAGATGCAGATGTCATTGTCCTATTAACTGTGATTCTGATAGATGCTTATCTATATTACTGGGCTCAATTCTTGTAGAATTAGGAAGAGAGAAGTATCAAGCTAGATGAGAGGGTACCTCAAAGGAATGACTATCATAATAAAAAATAGAGATGCGGTGAGATTTCTTTGTTTGTTCATTTGTAGCTTTTGAGTATGCCACTAAATTCATCAACATTGTAAACATCCAGGTTCATCTCATCTTTAACTACACAAGTACTTAAAGCCACAGAATATGGGTACCCCAAATGAACATATGCAGGTTTAAAAATGTTTATAATTTGTCAACACCTCATACTTGGCAAAGTCATCTGGTACATGCAACAGCCACCAGGCTAGCAGGAATGTCACAAAAAATACCAGAGGTCATGCCTCATGAGGTAAAACATGTGAGACTTGTTGACAAACCAAAAAATGGGCACAATTTTCTCAACTGTGCTACAGGAGCAGCAACTACAGATATTTATGGCTTAAAGTCATTAGGGATGGCCAAAAAGCTGATGGCTGTAATTCAGGAAAGCCAAAAGCATTTGTAATGCACAATGTTTAACAAATAAGATAAGCTTGCATAAAAAAGAATAACATAGTTACATGATATATGACCATATACGTGATGCTATATTAATGATCATGGTAGTTTGTAAATAATTAAAGGTAAGAGGAATGTGAGAGATAGCAAGAAAGAGAGAGTACAACAACTATAAAACAATAATAATATTGATACTGTGACGTCAGGTTAATATCCCATTGGACTGCCACCAATAATGTGACATCCTGTAAATATGCCACCAGACTGCCACCAATAATATGATGTCCCCCACTTAAAACCCAGGTCAGTAATTTAGGAGCCTGAGTCCTCACCATTGACATCAGTATGGGAGTGTCACAGAAAACACCAGAGCACAGAACACACAAGAGTAAAATTCCACAATTTCCTTTAAGAGTACAACAGGAACATGCTCTATTACCCAGGACTGGACTATATACCTCTGTCCACCCCAAATTTAATCCCTTATTATACACTTCGGAGCAATATGTTCCAGTTTAAGATCTCTGACTCACTCATACTCAAAATGAATTTAAATCTCTCATACTCAAACACTTATGAGAAACCTGACACAGATTTCTAGCTGTGTCCCCTCCCCAATACAAATGGTAAATGCTGCCACTAGAGTCAGACATGTCTATAAACCCTTCAAAGGGTGATCAATTATTAAAAATCAAATATCAAAATAAATGACAGTTATGACCAGGAGTAGCCAGACATTCTAGGTGACCTGGGGAGTATCAAACAGGTATAAACACACTCTAATCTCTAAAGAACACACTGATAGTCCAGCCACAATGTAAAGTAATGAAAAACATTTAATAATAAGTAAACTGATTACAAGAATGAAAATCAATAATTTTCAATAAACACCAGAAATATTAAATTAAACTGTAGGATAGAAGTCCATCATCTTAGAAAAAACTATCTAAATAACTAAACTTTCCTAATCTTACTAGAGAATACCATCCCTGATCTAATCTAAAACATAACAGTAAGACAAAGGCAGGCTTACAGTTTTGGTGAGTCCTTTTTCTTGAGATCTACTGCACTGCATTGCAATTCACTGCAATTCTTAACTAACTGCCCTTCAACTGACTACAGCAGTCTCTTTTATACCCCAGGTTAACAGTCTCAATTGTTTTATTTTAAAAATAATCAACTATTTGAAAAAGTTCTTTTTCCTGTTAATCATCTGTTCAAATAGTCACCTAGCAACCAGGAACATTCTAATGACATCACCTACTGATCAGCTGATTCTCCACAGACAATTTGTACTTTAGAATCTCCCTCACAAATGTGCAATTAGAAATGTATCAGAACACTGACAGATTCTTTAAACATTTTGTATAAGCAGGGAAATACTCAACATTATAAAAATGTATTTACATTTTCACAATTAGACATGCTGACATACAATACAAGTTAATCTGAGAATATATACAAATCTCCTGCCCGACATGCTAACAGAGATGGCAGTGTTTTTATTTTCAGTTGAGAGTACAGCAATTATAAAAGCACTAAGAATATTGATACAAAAAGAAAAACGGAGGTACAGATTGTATTATCACAGGGTGGGTTAGTGTGATGTAAAGGTGAATGAGAGATGAGGCTAATGTAAGGAAGGCAAATGGAAGTTGTAAAATTGAAAACTATCTTTATAAAGTAGTACTTCTTGGAGGGAGGTGATGAAACATTGGAGCCTGTTGCTTGAAGAAATTGTATGGTGTTTGTTTATGGGGAAATGAAAATATAACTTTATAAGGCATTACAAAGTGGATCTTTAAGAGGCAGCTGCAAAGAGCTAGCTGAAAAACTGTGAATGGCACCATGTCTTGAAACTCTTCTGATACATCAGATTAGACCAATGTGGTGCAATATATTCAGGTGCTGGAAAAGGTTGGTAATGGTCTCCCTTGGGAAAAATGGAAGAAAATGAATAAAGATAGAACAGGTCTAATTTTTAAAGCTATGTGGATAAAAGTGGCTGAGGCAAATAGGTGAATTATTTGTACTAGATGGAAGCAACAGGAAATGGTGAGCTTCTCAAAAGGACAATGGGATCAGGTATGGAGGTCTACAAATGCATTGGAAAACTGGCAGGCATGGAGGTCTATAGGTACATTGGAAAGGTGGCCTAAGTTATCATGACTAATGATTGAGAATTTTGTTTCTGTGGTATTTAAACTCAAAAACACAGAATGGCACAGGTACTCTTCATATGGTTTGGTACTACCCCAAAGTTCAGGCTTACTGGAATCATCTAGAAAATAGGTTTAATGCTTTGTTTAACTTAACTATAAGTCTCAGTTGTAAATTTTGGAGTTTTTTAGTTGTTTCCCTTAAGGTTTGGTGTGCTATAAAGTGGAAGTCATGATGAATCATGGAAATGCAGCCTGAGAATAATTATATAAGACAGTAACTGGGGAATATTTTTTATTCTTTCAAAATTATTGGTGAGTGTAATAGTATCCCCCCTCAACAGGAAAAATTGCAAGGATATTTAATGAAAGAAGACATTTGTGTTGCATAAGAGATTTTAAGTCAAATTTTATATTTGTTTAGTGATATAAATTAGCAGTTTATGTACTATTTGTGGAAAAGTATAAATATCTCATTGCATTTTACTGTTATATGTACAATATAGAGTTTTGCAGTTAATATTGTGTAGTAGTGTATTTTCTTAGCATATAAATGACTGGCTGTGGATTGTGTATATTATATTTATGTTGTTTTCCTGAATGTAAATAAAATGTGTATAAAAAGTGTATAAAAAGTCTTCTGAGAGATGCAAAAAATCTTCATATGTAATCTTATGGGACTGGACACACCTAAACAGATATTGATTTATAGTTAGTGGATAAACATTCAGCTGATTTAATGTGCTGTCATTTGCTGCTGGAACTCAAATGGGTTGCAGATAGCACTACATGCTCCTAGAGAAATTACTTACCTTGCCAAAGCACTCACTAAACTATTTCATCAGTCAGGTCACAACACATAATTCTGCTTTACCAGAAACATACTCTATCACTCACCTTCCATACAGGTTCATTGGTCATTGGTTCATAGGTGTGTACTAGGCCACTGGGGCATTTTTAAGACTAGCTATACATCCCAAATCTCTGACAAGTTTTGGTACCCTTGGAAAGTGAAAGCAGGGGCTTGGGAGATGAAACATTTACAAGCACGGGCTTGGGAGATTAACCATTAGAGACACATTTGCCAAACCAGGGATGAATTTCCTGTTCCCCATCCAACTGTCCAAGTTAAACTTGAATTGGGTTAGTGAAGAACTATGCTTCAAATGGATGGGAAGCCTATTCCAAAGAAGGGGAAGTCTCTGAGATACATATCTGTCTTTCCAGCAGGTCATATATTTATATCACAGGGAAAGTTTAAGTCTTTAGAATAGGTAATTTTAATGTTGCTGGTTTTGCAGATATGCAAAAAGTCCATCAGAGTAGGGTCCAAAGATACCTTGTGTGTCAGGCACCAATTTCCTCTCAACAGCCTGTAAGAGACAGAATATAGGCATAAGAGCTTTGAGACGGTCTGCATAGGACGTGTTATTTATGCCCTATATTTTTTAGTGAGGAACCTCTGTGGAAGTTCCAGATGTTGAATGTGCCTGGTTAGGTACATACCAAATTGGGGGTGTTATACTCAATGCTAGGTCAGATGAATGCCAAATACAATAAACTCTTTGCACCTAGATGCCATACCTTTGTTTATAAATTGCACAACACAGAATGATTTCCTCACTACTGTATACATGTGATGGTAAAAGGCTGGATTACTGCCTACATGTGTCCCCAAGTTCCTGACTGCTGGATTGACTCTTAGAGGTGTGCTGCTAATGTGATAGTTACCAGGGGGTGTCTGACTTCCCAAAGGATACTATTATGCATTTCTTAGCATTTAGTTTCATTGCATAGCTCTGACACTTGTTATTTGTCTGTGTCAGCCCTTCTTCATAGGTTCATAGGTTCATAGGTTCATACTAGGCTATCTGCCCTAGGGCATTTATAAGCCTAGCCAGAGTGTGTTTGGCTTTCGCCACCCAATTTAAATTAATTTTGCTATGCCTTTTTTTGAGGTTAATATACTGTGCCTCTGTCTTGGAGAACATTAGTGTCAGTGGATGATTCTGTGACTGCTCCTAATTTGCAATGATCTGAATATTTGGTCAGAAGAAAGCACTTGAAGTTTGCCTTGACTTCAGAGAAGTAGATGTCAAAAAGGAGAAGTCCCAGCACCAATTTCTGAGGGACTCCTCTGTTAACTGGCTTCCTTATAGAGGGGAGCTCCTCAACTAACTTCTTGGGTCTTATCTGTGTGCCAGCTACCTGATAGGAGTTTATGCCTAGCCTCTTGAGTTTGTCAACAATGCCTGAGTGGGGTATTGTGTCAGATGCCTTGGCCAGGTCATGGCAGACAGTATGAACCATTCTTCCCTCATCCATTGCTTTTGGTGACCTTATCATTATTGATCATTTACATGATAATTCTTTCCATGGATTTGCATACGAGACTAGTGAGACTTATGGGTTTGCAGTTTGCAGGATCTGTAGATGGCCTGCCTTTCATGCAGAGAGATAATGGTTGCTGTTCTGTATTTGTGAGGCACATACCGTTTGGAGGCTACTGTTACACAGTGATTCCAGAAGGCCAGATATGGCATGTTTCACACTATTTAGGTGGCAACGTGGGATATTTCTGGGACCCACTAATGCAATCTTCTTGGACTAAGAGAGAGAGAGAGAGAGAGAGAGAGAGAGAGAGAGAGAGAGATAAAGAGAGATAAAGAGAGATAGAGAGAGAGCATTGATGGCCTGTTCCCTAGTGATAGTAGGGGGAGTTATATTTAAGGAATAACCCAGAAGTGGGTGTAGAAATATCAGGAATTATCCATAATTGGCATGGTTTGATCATGACTGCAAAGCGCAAGTGATTAAACAAAGCCAACTCTTGGTAAATCCTGATAACACACACCTACAACTGGGTTACTGCTATTATACAATGACATTTAATAATGAAATTGTTTACTTTTCTTAAATATTGTATTTATATAATGGTGCTGTATTGTTCTTCCATGTTGCTTGCCATTCTTCTGCATTTTTGATGTAGTGAGCATGCATGTTTATTTATTTATTTTTAT
The DNA here is from genome assembly GCF_019279795.1 of Protopterus annectens. Lineage (NCBI taxonomy): Eukaryota > Metazoa > Chordata > Ceratodontiformes > Protopteridae > Protopterus > Protopterus annectens. Next base: position 479,433,085 of record NC_056732.1, on the reverse strand, counting down.
TTATTTATTATTTGTTCATCCAGAAAGTCCAACTTGGAACAAGCCAATTTTCAGTGGAGGCCCGGAGAGAAATGCTCCAGACGCATTTCTTTGCAACATGAGCGGAAAACGAAGCACCCTGAGGAAACCCACATGAATGCACAGAGGACATGCAGACTATACATAGAAGGCACCCCAGCCAAGAATCGAACTAATGAATCTCTTGCTGTGAGGCAAATGACTGCACCACTGCACCATTTAACTTTACCATTTTCTGTAGGAGTAACATTCCAACACTTACAGATCAGTGCCACTGAATAAAAGCAATGGGCAAAAGAGATTCTGCATCCATTGTTGTGTTTATGTTTTTTTTTTTTTTTTTTTAAGAGTAGCAACAAAGAAAGAAGTTCCATTGCTGTTTTATGTACAAAACATTAGAACTATGAGGGAAAAATCTGGACATTCTGAAAAGATTTAGACAGTTGGCAGGTACGAGATTTATGGAGGGACAGAGCAAAAAAAAAGAAAAATCAGGTACATTCTCAAAAGTAAACAGAAATGTAGCTGATTTTCCTTCTTTTTTGTGCTAGCCCTACATAGCGTATTCCTCTGGCAGCTGAATGGTACTTTAACAGCCAAACTTTTTTCTAGTGGTATATGCTCAGTTTACAATGGTACACTGGTCGGGCTGTCCAATCAGCATGATTGTTTTTGTATAACAATGACCCATCATTGTACAATTGATGGTACTTCCTGAGGCAAGGTGGGGGAGAGGGGTAAAGTTACAGCTGAATTTGTCTGCCAGGAGGTTTCTATATCTTCTGGCTCAGTATAGGTGGCTCCATTAATAATGAGCTCTGTGAACAAGTGTATAGGGCCTTTGAGGTTACAGACTTAGTTTAATAATGCCTTGTGGTTGTCCTTGGCCTGGGAGGCCAAATTTACCTCAACTTTGGCTTTGCTAGACTTTATTTGTCCTCTGAGTTGTTTGTTTAGTTCGATGAGAGCTCTTTTATCCTGCTGATTTTTGCTGTGATTTTCTTCTTTCTGTTAGACAGCCTATTGATTTTGTGATTCCACCAGGGTGGCTTGTTTTTTGAGTTAATTCTGTGCTCATTCCTGGTGTATACTTTTTCCTCAAGGCAGCCATTAACATGTTTGTGTAGGGTTTTTGTGAACAATTCTACATAGGCAGCAATGTTCTCGTGGTTTAGAGCAGCTTAAAATTTTGCCAGGTTATCACTTAATGGTAAGAAGTTAACCTTAGAGTATTTCCTTAACATTCCAGGGGTACCTGTGTTCCAGTTTTTTTTTTTTTTTTTACTTCAAAGGAGACCATTTTGTGATCTGACCTTACCAGAGAGGACATTAAACTAGGGAGTTGTGCAGTGCTCTCCTACATTAGTGATGATCAGATGTTTGTGCCCCTAGTCAGTGTAGGTACACTCTGGTCTAGGGATTTTGTGTTTACAAAATCCAGGAATTTCTGCACCTGTTTGGTGTCAAATATGATTCCCAGTTAATAGTGGGATGATTAAAGTCACTCATGACTATGGTATAGAGTTGGATGACAAGTGTTTCCAGTAAGTTTAAATAGATACTTTAGGTTTCTTGGGTCATAGAGGGGGAATTATTCCTTGCAAGAAAGTGGTATGGGATTCTGCCTATGGTGATTTGAATGTGGAGATGCTCAAGTGCATTGTCCTGTTTGACCAGCCTTGAGGTATATTTATTTTTTATGTAAATTAAGACACTTCCACCTTTAGTCCCTACCTGTATAGTACCTGGTCTAAATGCATAGAAGGCATTACAGCCTTGCACTTCCAGATGTCCACAGCTTTAAGCCATGTCTTTGTGACTGCACAGATGTCAGCATTCTCTAGAGGGAGGAGAGCTTGTAGGGAGTGGAGTTTCTTGTTTAGACTCCTAGACTTGAGCAGTAACATCTTTATATTTTTTTGGTTTTGATTTGCCGTGTCGGAAATATTTTCAGTTTGGCATTGCCAAACAAGGCAATATGGGGGAAGCAATGTTTTAGCTAATATTCAAAAGCCTGGAGGGGAGAGATGCAGACCCTTCCTGTCAAAGCAGCATGGTCTGTTGACTATGTCCTTCTATGCTGACAAATATTGCAACCCTTTAGAATGACACTAGAAACTAAGCCAATTATTAAAGTCAGTCAACTTCTGTTTGTATTGTGGAATCATCCTTGGAGAAGGTAAAATACTGCTAAATGCTATGCTCATACCAGTCTGGGGCACATATTTCAAGAGCTCTATGACATATCTTTTCATATAGTTTAGGGAGATGCATCCCAGGTCCAATAACCTGAATGCATGCATAGTATATCACATTCTGGCCCCTGAAAATAACATTACCATGACTTTCTCCTTACTCAGCCTGATGAGAGGGACATCACTAAGTCTCATAATGGAGATTCCAATGACCAGAATCTTGAGTTGTGTGGTGGCTTGCCTTATGGGCTTGGAAGTAGAGGCTCCATGAGATGTGACTGTATAGATTGATGTGGGTGTTGTTTTGAAAGTGTGTGTTTGGGGCTGCTGAGGGCATTTGTTATGTGTACTTCATCTATGAGGTCTGTGGTGTTTAGGAAGGTTACATTTAAGTGCCTCAGCATATGTGAGTCTATGTTTGTGCTGTGTGTGATGGGTGCAACATGTGTAATTCTGACAATCTAATTGACATTAGGAGTGCTTTTACGTGATGGCATTTCTTCCAGTGACATTGTATAAACATATCTCTCGCATACCTTATCAGTTTGTTTGAGAACTAGCTGGTTGTCAGAAAACATGAGGCAAATTCTACATTTAAGTGCCTCAGCATGTGTGAGTCGATGTTTGTGCTGTGTGTGTGATGGGTGCAACATGTGTAATACTGACAATCTAATTGACATTAATTGTGCTTTTCATCCAGAAAAAAGGAGGTAACTGTCCCACTGTACTCATCCCTCATTAGACCCATTACAGAATACAACGTCCTGTTTGGTATGTACCTCTCAAAACATCTGCAACAACTGGAAAGGCCGCAGAAATACCTCACTAAAAGAATCACAGGCCTAAAGCAGATGCCCTATGCTGACCATCTAAAAAAACTCCACATATACTCTGTCACATATCGTCTACTCAGAGGCGATCTCTGCTTAACATACAAGGCCATGTCAAGTCCAGAGCTGTTGGACATGCTACAATTAAAGAAATCCCAATCCCTCAGAGACACACGCTCCAGGAATCTAAACCTTGTCATCACAATGAACAAAACATGCTGGAGGGATAGGTTCCTGACCCAGAGACTCCTCAGACTCTGGAATAGACTGTCCATACAGGTCAAGCAGAGTGCCTCTTTGGCCCTCTTCAAAAGGAACCTTGATGATTGGATGGGAGATAGGAAATTCACCCTAAGGATCACGTCAGTCTCCCTGCTAGACAGGAATCCAGTGAAGTAAATACTGTGGGAAGAAATAGCCAGGGAATTGTTATGGCTAGGCTTGTATAGGCCCTAGGGCTGATAGCCTAGTACCAACCTATGAACCTATAAGGATGCCCATATCCACCAATCTGGTAATGGAGATAGTAGGAACGTTCATATCTACGGCAACAGGCCCTTTTTATTAATTAGACAATAGCAGTGATAATATAGAGTAAAGTCAGAAGTATCTGGTTTGTAACTCTGGAGGCAGTGCTTGCCACTATGCAAGCTAATTTCCCTGTGTGCAATTAGGTACTGGTGAAATGTTAAGGATGCTTTTACCAGAAAAATGTCAACTCATATGGCCTATATTTAAACAGGGCACTACCAAACACTTGAGGGAAAACTACTAAAGTAGACCCTGACAATTTATGGATGAAGTATTAAGGGGGATACTCTGAAGTTAGATTAGACAGTAGATAATCAAGCAGTCCTTACTGAAAAGAAAAATTAACTTTGTGAAAAATTATGAATATTGGGGATTCTCTTAACTGACTACTACTACTAGTGCTGGTCTCACTACTGCTTCTGACTGCTGGGATGCAATGTCCCTTTGCTTCTTCTCTCATTAGAAGCAAAATAATAGCACAACAACATTACTCCCTTCTCAATTGCTTGCAAGAATCATGTCATGCTGTTGTTGAGTTGTCAGCTACAAGTTCAACATCAATGGTGTGATATGAATAAAGATTCAAAATTCATACAAATCAAAAATAAGAGTTGGAGGCTAATTTCAACTCTCCAAACAAAATTAAATAAATGACGGGGACTCTACAGGGCAAAAAGAGTAACAATGATCCAGTAAGCAAAACCACAACAATTTCTGATGCCATGCTCTGGCTGTTTATGAATGAAGCATTGAACATTTTACCTCTTTCTCGTCGATCTCTCCATCTGAAAGTGGTGCATAGAGGATCATGTAACCTGTGGCCCCTGCTGCTTCGTTCCACTTGGCCCTCATACTGTTGTGAGTAACATCATACAACAGGAGGTCTGATGCAGCTGGAAGGGCAACTAGAAAAAGAAATCCATTTTAGTTATATGTAGTGTGGTAAATATTAATATACTTACAACTGTCGTACTCTGTGACTGTCTCAATAATTTGTGTGTATGGACTCATGTCATAAAACTTCTAAATGAAGTGTGCAGCTTAAACAACCCCCAGAAACTTCACAGAACAACCCCCAGTAACTTCACAAAACAACCCCCAGTAACTTTACAGGTAATAACTTGTTTCTCAGGATTACTTCATATTTGTACTTGCAATTTTCTAGAAACTCAGCTTGCCAAGTTGCTATTAAAATAATGCATATACAATAAGGAAAGTGCTGTTGATTCCACATATTTGCTTAACATTCTGCTTTTATAGTTTATAAATGTTTACTCATATCAATAAATCTACAAATGAAAAATTACTTCATTGACAATATGCAACTATTATTTTCTGCTAGGCTGAAACCTCTATTTCTGTAGAGATATATTTCAATGAGGTATTCATTTGTCTGTTTATTTGGTCAGATGGACAGGAGCAAACATATTTTTTAGACAAAACCTGGCATACCAGATGATTTAATAGTCAACATACAAAACATATCAAATAAAAAAAATGACTAAATAAAACAAGACGCAAGTGATAGCAGTGGTTATGACAGGAACAAAATAAATAAATGCATGCATAAGAATAAAATCGATTTCAGTGGCGAGGCTCGATAAGTTTATGGGATGTATTACACAGACTTCTAGAATTAAGTAAGCAAGATAACAAATGTGGAAAGAGAAGGTGTCGATAATACATGTCACAAGTTGGGGGAGATGCAGCTGATTAAAAAGGGAGTATTGTTTACATGACAATTTCCAAACCTATGTGAGAACTACAAGTGAAAGCAAGCAGTTTCCAGGAGGACTGCCAGAAGTATGTGTGCGCAGTCCCTGTCACCAAGTGATGGTGAACAATGACAACTGTGAACAATGGCAGGGCAGCTGAGACATGTAGATCAAGGATCTGAATGAAGCTGAATATGCAGGAAGTAGTACCAGTTCTCCATTTTTAAGAAAAATCCACTACCATCTGCAAGCTCAGATGTCTACAGTGGCATAACACAGTGCCAGAGAAATGTCTGGGTGGGCTTGGGTGAGGGGAGATGTTATAAATAGGCAGTTGGAGGATGTTAGTATTACTAACTTAACTGGATATAACAGGCAGTGCAAAATCTATACTTAGAAAAGGTTCAGACTTTACACCTCACTAGTGTAGCTAGACTGTCCACAGTGTTCACTGATATTTTCCATTTAAGAAAATGCACCTACATGTTTTATTGTGCTTTTTCTTAATTAAAATCTATTGTATGTGTTCTAGTGTCACAACATGTATAACTTGTAGCATTTAGTTCTTTGTACATGAATATTGTAAATATCGTTTTCTTGTGTACATATGATGTTGTTTTATCTGCTTTTTATCAGTCTGTAAACTTGATTTAATGTAAAGCTTTTCTCCCCATGCCTTCGCAGAAAAGGGTTACTTTGTCCAGTCAGACTTCTGCAGTAAACTAATGGGAAATAAAATAATAAAATAAATAAAACAGTTACAATTTTTTTGAAAGTACAGTGACAGCTCTTCACAAATACTATGAATGTAGTAATAATACTAATGAGAATTCTGAGGATAATGTGATGAGTTGGATGGACTATTCTATTGAGATGATAAATTTTCTCTTGTTGATGAATACCATAATAGTGCACATTTAGGACAAGGCTATTCCTTGCTACATGATATGTTATTAAATACAGTCACTACAGTCTGAAAAGAGAAGTTATTTTCATTATTTTCATCAACCAAAAATAATATTACCATTGAAATTTTACCTACTGTAGTTGATTTTGAGGTATATAAACAACAGGTAATGAAAGAAAACAGAAGGGTTGGGTTTAAAATAGATGGAAAGTGTTAAAGCTAAAACAATTTGCAAAACAAAAGCTGAAAAGGTGAGAAGGATTATATAGAAATATGTCTTTCCACTGTAAACACTGAATGAACATGTACACGGTTGCCTTATGGGCTTGGAAGTAGAGGCTCCACAAGATGTGAGTGTATAGATTGATGTGGGTGTTGTTTTGAAAGAGTGTGTTTGGGGCTGCTGAGGGCATTTGTTATGTGTACTTCATCTATGAGGTCTGTAGTGTTTAGGAAGGTTACATTTAAGTGCCTCAGCATATGTGAATCAATGTTTGTGCTGTGTGGGATGGGTGCAACATGTGTAATTCTGACAATCTAATTGACATTAGGAGTGCTTTTATGTGATGGCATTTCTTCCAGTGACATTGTACAAACATATCTCTCACATACTTTATCAGTTTGTTTGAGAACTAGCTGGTTGTCAGTAAACATTAGGCAAATTCTACATTTAAGTGCCTCAGCATATGTGAGTCTGTGTTTGTGCTGTGCGTGTGATGGGTGCAACATGTGTAATACTGACAATCTAATTGACATTAGGAGTGCTTTTCATCCAGAAAAAAGGAGGCCATTGTCCCACTGTACTCATCCCTCATTAGACCCATTATAGAATACAACGTCCCGTTTGGTATGTACCTCCCAAGACATCTGCAACAACTGCTAAGGCAGCAGAAATACCTCACTAAAAGAATCACAGGCCTAAAGCAGATCCCCTATGCTGACCATCTAAAAAAACTCCACCTATACTCTGTTACATATCGTCTACTCAGAGACGATCTCTGCTTAACATACAAGGCCATGTCAAGCCCAGAGCTGTTGGACATGCTACAATTAAAGAAATCCCAATCCCTCAGAGACACATGCTCCAGGAATCTAAACCTTGTCATCACAATGAACAAAACATGCTGGAGGGATAGGTTCTTGACCCAGAGACTCCTCAGACTCTGGAATAGACTGTCCATACATGTCAAGCAGAGTGCCTCTTTGGCCTTCTTCAAAAGGAACCTTGATGATTGGATGGGAGATAGGAAATTCACCCTAGGGATCACGTCAGTCTCCCTGCTAGACAGGAATCCAGTGAAGTAAATACTGTGGGAAGAAATAGCCAGGGAATTGTTATGGCTAGGCTTGTATAGGCCCTAGGGCTGATAGCCTAGTACCAACCTATGAACCTATAAGGATGCCCATATCCACCAATCTGGTAATGGAGATAGTAGGAACGTTCATATCTACGGCAACAGGCCCTTTTTATTAATTAGACAATAGCAGTGATAATATAGAGTAAAGTCAGAAGTATCTGGTTTGTAACTCTGGAGGCAGTGCTTGCCACTATGCAAGCTAATTTCCCTGTGTGCAATTAGGTACTGGTGAAATGTTAAGGATGCTTTTACCAGAAAAATGTCAACTCATATGGCCTATATTTAAACAGGGCACTACCAAACACTTGAGGGAAAACTACTAAAGTAGACCCTGACAATTTATGGATGAAGTATTAAGGGGGATACTCTGAAGTTAGATTAGACAGTAGATAATCAAGCAGTCCTTACTGAAAAGAAAAAATTAACTTTGTGAAAAATTATGAATATTGGGGATTCTCTTAACTGACTACTACTACTAGTGCTGGTCTCACTACTGCTTCTGACTGCTGGGATGCAATGTCCCTTTGCTTCTTCTCTCATTAGAAGCAAAATAATAGCACAGCAACATTACTCCCTTCTCAATTGCTTGCAAGAATCATGTCATGCTGTTGTTGAGTTGTCAGCTACAAGTTCAACATCAATGGTGTGATATGAATAAAGATTCAAAATTCATACAAATCAAAAATAAGAGTTGGAGGCTAATTTCAACTCTCCAAACAAAATTAAATAAATGACGGGGACTCTACAGGGCAAAAAGAGTAACAATGATCCAGTAAGCAAAACCACAACAATTTCTGATGCCATGCTCTGGCTGTTTATGAATGAAGCATTGAACATTTTACCTCTTTCTCGTCTGCGATCTCTCCATCTGAAAGTGGTGCATAGAGGATCATGTAACCTGTGGCCCCTGCTGCTTCGTTCCACTTGGCCCTCATACTGTTGTGAGTAACATCATACAACAGGAGGTCTGATGCAGCTGGAAGGGCAACTAGAAAAAGAAATCCATTTTAGTTATATGTAGTGTGGTAAATATTAATATACTTACAACTGTCGTACTCTGTGACTGTCTCAATAATTTGTGTGTATGGACTCATGTCATAAAACTTCTAAATGAAGTGTGCAGCTTAAACAACCCCCAGAAACTTCACAGAACAACCCCCAGTAACTTCACAAAACAACCCCCAGTAACTTTACAGGTAATAACTTGTTTCTCAGGATTACTTCATATTTGTACTTGCAATTTTCTAGAAACTCAGCTTGCCAAGTTGCTATTAAAATAATTCATATACAATAAGGAAAGTGCTGTTGATTCCACATATTTGCTTAACATTCTGCTTTTATAGTTTATAAATGTTTACTCATATCAATAAATCTACAAATGAAAAATTACTTCATTGACAATATGCAACTATTATTTTCTGCTAGGCTGAAACCTCTATTTCTGTAGAGATATATTTCAATGAGGTATTCATTTGTCTGTTTATTTGGTCAGATGGACAGGAGCAAACATATTTTTTAGACAAAACCTGGCATACCAGATGATTTAATAGTCAACATACAAAACATATCAAATAAAAAAAATGACTAAATAAAACAAGACGCAAGTGATAGCAGGTGGTTATGACAGGAACAAAATAAATAAATGCATGCATAAGAATAAAATCGATTTCAGTAGCGCAGGCTCGATAAGTTTATGGGATGTATTACACAGACTTCTAGAATTAAGTAAGCAAGATAACAAATGTGTAAAGAGAAGGTGTCGATAATACATGTCACAAGTTGGGGGAGATGCAGCTGATTAAAAAGGGAGTATTGTTTACATGACAATTTCCAAACCTATGTGAGAACTACAAGTGAAAGCAAGCAGTTTCCAGGAGGACTGCCAGAAGTATGTGTGCGCAGTCCCTGTCACCAAGTGATGGTGAACAATGACAACTGTGAACAATGGCAGGGCAGCTGAGACATGTAGATCAAGGATCTGAATGAAGCTGAATATGCAGGAAGTAGTACCAGTTCTCCATTTTTAAGAAAAATCCACTACCATCTGCAAGCTCAGATGTCTACAGTGGCATAACACAGTGCCAGAGAAATGTCTGGGTGGGCTTGGGTGAGGGGAGATGTTATAAATAGGCAGTTGGAGGATGTTAGTATTACTAACTTAACTGGATATAACAGGCAGTGCAAAATCTATACTTAGAAAAGGTTCAGACTTTACACCTCACTAGTGTAGCTAGACTGTCCACAGTGTTCACTGATATTTTCCATTTAAGAAAATGCACCTACATGTTTTATTGTGCTTTTTCTTAATTAAAATCTATTGTATGTGTTCTAGTGTCACAACATGTATAACTTGTAGCATTTAGTTCTTTGTACATGAATATTGTAAATATTGTTTTCTTGTGTACATATGATGTTGTATTATCTGCTTTTTATCAGTCTGTAAACTTGATTTAATGTAAAGCTTTTCTCCCCATGCCTTCGCAGAAAAGGGTTACTTTGTCCAGTCAGACTTCTGCAGTAAACTAATGGGAAATAAAATAATAAAATAAATAAAACAGTTACAATTTTTTTGAAAGTACAGTGACAGCTCTTCACAAATACTATGAATGTAGTAATAATACTAATGAGAATTCTGAGGATAATGTGATGAGTTGGATGGACTATTCTATTGAGATGATAAATTTTCTCTTGTTGATGAATACCATAATAGTGCACATTTAGGACAAGGCTATTCCTTGCTACATGATATGTTATTAAATACAGTCACTACAGTCTGAAAAGAGAAGTTATTTTCATTATTTTCATCAACCAAAAATAATATTACCATTGAAATTTTTACCTACTGTAGTTGATTTTGAGGTATATAAACAACAGGTAATGAAAGAAAACAGAAGGGTTGGGTTTAAAATAGATGGAAAGTGTTAAAGCTAAAACAATTTGCAAAACAAAAGCTGAAAAGGTGAGAAGGATTATATAGAAATATGTCTTTCCACTGTAAACACTGAATGAACATGTACACGGGTACAAAACAGAATGAGGTATTTACATTTTTTTTCTGCCTTTTCGAACGTTCGTTCAAGGTGTGTTGCTCTGATTTTTTTAGAAAATAAGATTTTAAAAATGTGTGTTTTCATAGTCACGCACTTCACTTCTACATCTTAGGAAGGGAGTGACCATATCATGGTCTTCTGGGGGCTGATACACCTCTGCCCTAAGTAAAACAACAACAACATTAAAAGAAGATAGCACTGCTAAATGACAATGCAGACTGCTTAGAACAGATCTTCTTTTGATTTTTTTCAGTAAGATAAGACTGAACAGAAGCACTGTTCCCGGCCTTCCAGTGCAGCAGCATATATACTCCTTTTCTTCACTGTTTCATACACTATCCTAAATTATACAATGTCATCTCCGAAAAGACGAGAAATGTGCACGCTGAGCCCTGCCTTTCTTTTCGAACATGACATTGTATAATAAACCTTCTAAGTTAGCATCATTTTAAAAAAATCTCCCTTATTTTTGGCCCGTCCTTACCAATTTCGTCCGCTTTCTTAATTATTATTTTTTAACAAGAAACATTTGTATGACAAGCAAAAACATGGGACGCTTGCAGATTACTATTTGTCTTTTTTTATTACGTAGTGCAATTAAAATAATTTCACTAAATATCAAAATAGCAGATCATCCATTCTGTAGGAGAGCTTTTATACCAGAATGCTAACAGACGTAAATTAATGGCCTCTTCCTTGACAGCTTCATCCATCACTGTGCAATCTGAATGCATTTGTGTGAAGTCATACGACCCTAAAATTGGAGGTAACTAGACTTTGCTTAATTCTGTCATGTTGTGGGAACCTTAGAAACTTAAACATGGTGGAAGCAGAAGAAGTCCGATTTGAAGTAGCCCATGTGTCAGGGTTTGTTTTTGGATCATTAATATTCTAACAGCATAACAGCAACTCCAACACACTGAGTATTTCAGATATTCTGAGATGCCCATTAGGGAAGTTGTAATTTATGCTAGAAATGTAAGCTGCAATTCACATGGCAAAGCTCTTCCTCTTTAGACAGACGGGCTAGATACAACTTGCAGGACAAGTATTGTAGTATTTGAAGACGTCGTTATAATCAAGAGGATGTAATCAATGTTTAAAGCTGTACAGTGTTTTAACTAGTTGTCTCTCAGTTCTGGTGAAGGATTGTACCACTAGATCAGGAAGAGCTATTTTCCAGATCTGACCGTAATGCATGAAAAAAATAAAGTGCACATCGTGTCAGGAAATGAGAGGGAAGGGTTTGCAAAGCTAGCAGAAAAGTTGTCACAAGTTTTGGTATATAGGCTTGTTTCTAGATAGACGGGCAGAAATGTTAATTTTTTTACTGTAGCACCATCTTGTGTAAAAATAGTGCAGTACTTTAAGTATTGCTACCATTTACAAATTCACTGTTAACAATATAAACATTGGACAGTGTTAGTTCCCCAGATGAACAGTAGCAAAAACGCCTACTAGTAGTCAAACGGACGGCCCCAGTTTAATCACGCTCATCTATTTAAAACTGCCCTTTATCATCTATAGTTGAGAAAGAAGTTGAGAAGCGTAGGTAGCTGAGTACCTTACAAGTGTCCCTGATTTTGCCATAATTTTAGCTCTTCCCTCTTAATCCCTTTGAAAATTAATGCCTTTTGGAGAAGAGTGGTGGATAACACTGATTATACAAAGTCACCTCCTATTGTTTGGAATATAATTCTCAAAAGTTCAAGACAAATCAGAGGGACTGTGGCTAACTAACTCAAAGTGTGGACTATTTTATCTCACAAAAAGTGGAAGAATACAAAGTAAAGCAAACAAAAACCTAAATAACAACAACACAAACATAACACAACACAAAACTAACATCATTGTATAATAGCAATAACCCATAGCTGGGTGTGGGTAATGCTGGATTTACCCATGGTTGGCTTTGTTTGGTCACTCACCTGAGGGACCAAACAAAGCCAGACGTGGGTAAATCTAGCATTACCCACACCCAGCCGTAGGTTACTGCTATATTACAGTACATGCTCCAAATTACTAGATTAATGTGACAGGAGTGATGATATCAGTGATAGAGGAAGTACACTCTGCATCTGGCAAGCATGCTAAATAACCTTTTTTTTCTATTTTTAGTTTAAACTGTTAAAAAGAAATGATTGCAGTTTCTTAAGAAATATGGGTTTTGAAATAACTATTTCTTGGGGGTAGCCAGTTTTAAAAACATTTTACATGGTAAGACAGACTTTTGAACATGATCTTCAATACTGAATGAAAAACCACAAACAGCAACCCAGCGACTCCTCAGATGGAATTTATTGCACCTCTATAACCTCCACGAAACGAATTCAAATACGTGTTGTTCCCCGCTGGCGGTAAATATGGGAAGTCTTCATCTGTTTCACCTTCCGTTACTGAAGTCATACTTTCCCCTGATGTAAACGCCCTTTTTGCTGCATTCTGAGGTTATAGAGGTAGAAAACGTAGCTGGAATGGGACAGCACAAGGCTACTATCCGGAACAGCGTACGTTTCAACGGACAAGTAAACGAGGCAAATGGGACTAGTAGTTCTAATTGTTTTTCAGTATGTGAGTATGTAGTGAATTTATCAGGTTTTGAGCTTTCTGAAGCTCAGATGTCTGTGTTAACTAAAGGGTTAAAATATATACCTACGGTTTTCCCTAGACTACATGAACTGAAAAGTGATATCTTTCGTTTTATACGGAAGTTAAAGTTAATGCATTTTTTTACCATGGAAAATGTGAATAATAATGAAAATTATGATTCTGATGAATATAGTAGTAGTTCAAATGATAGTTTTTATTCATGCTGTTCTATGGAAGAAGATGAAATTGTCTGTAGCAATGCATATTGTAAACTGAATACTGACAATATAAAAGTTAAAAGTGATTTTGTTCCCTATTGCAACAATGAGACCATATTATGTTTAGATAAATTTTTGAATTTGAATATACAAATAGTGTATGACAAGTTTATAAGTCAAAAGAAAAAAGGTGTAAAATATAATTTGAATAAAAATGAGTGGCATAGTTTAAATGATTTAAGTAAAAATGTACAAATGGTATTTAAACCATCTGATAAAGGTGGGAAGTTAGTTCTAATGAACTATACTCAATATTTAGCTATGTGTTATAAGCATTTGAATGATAAGACAGTTTATCAGTGTATAGATATATTGGAATATGACAAAGCCCAAGCTATGTATATTGCATTATTGGAAAAGGGCAAAAGATTGCATTATTTTTCAGGTAAAGATGTGAAGGATAAGTTTGCCATAAAAAATCCGAGAATGCCATGCTTTTACTGTCTGCCAAAGATTCACAAAGACCTGGTGAATCCACCAGGGCGGCCGATTGTTTCAGCCAGTGGGAGCTTTTTGAATAATATCTCATTTTTGTTACATGAATTTTTAGTGCCAGTAGTAAAAAAGTTACCTTCATACGTAAAGGATGTTTTTGAATTTTGTCAGTAGTAAAACAAGTTAAATGGAATGAAGAAATGTTCTTTATAGTAATAGACGTTGTCAGTCTTTATACAAATATTAAACATATGGATGGCGTTAGAGCAATGAAACATTTTTTAGGTGATAGTCCCTTGGTGGAATACATTGTAGAACTACTCATGATGTGTTTACAGAATAACATATTTGAATTCGGGCAGTTATATAGGCAAAAACAGGGGACAGCGATGGGGGCTCCATTTGCCCCCTGTTATGCCAATATATTCATGGGCTTGTTTGAACATTGTTATATCTATACCAATAAGTTTTTTTGTAAATATGTAACCAATTATTACAGATACTTAGATGATCTCATTTTTATCTGTAAAGGGGGCAGTGAGTTAGTTGAGCAATTTATAAATCAAATACAAGTGAATAGTATGGGAATAAAATTTGATGGATTACAGAAAGGTGATAAGGTAAACTTTCTGGATGTGGAATTAATAGGGGATAGTTATCAACATAAGGTAATTTCCAAAATACATAGAAAATTTCCAAAAAGTAATAATATATTACATGGGGAAAGTTTTCATCCTTTACATACTATTAAATCTATTCCATACACTGAGTTTAATAGAATAAAAAGATTATGTAGTGAGATTGGAGATAGAAATATTGAATTATATGATAGTTTTCAGAGATTTAAAAAAAGGGGGTATGATGAAATGAATCTAAAAGAAAGTTTAAATAAAGTGCTGAATAGCATAAAAGAGAAATATAGTTTGACATATTATAAGAAGAGTAACAGAAGGGAACATGATAGGAATATTTATTTTACCACGACGTACTCTGTAATATCAGAAGAAATTATTGACATTATTAAATCCAGTTGGAATACTTCAAAAAAAGAAGTGGATTGCTTGAAACACAAGAAACTTCTATTTTCTTTCAATAGGGGAAGAAATATTAAAGATTTTATAGTGCATAGTAGGTTTCAAAGGCCAAAATTAGAGATAGCAGATAGAATAAAAGAAAAAGGCACAATAGTGTGTGGAAAATGTACGATTTGTAGATATGTTACTCAACGTTTTGATAGAATTAATAATAAGAATTTTGAAACAAATGAATGTTTTACTTGTAAAAGTCAGAGAGTTATATATGCTATCAAATGTACATGTAACAAATTTTATATAGGTGAAACCAAAAGACAATTCTCTTGTAGAATAAAAGAACATATAAGGGACGTCAGGAATAATAAAATAACTAGTCCTGTAGCCAGACATTTCAATGAAATACATAATGGCAGTTTGGATGGGTTTGAGACAACAATTTTGGATAGAGTTGTATGTAATAAATTTATGGGTGATGAACAAGTGAAACAGTTATTAAGAAAGAAAGAAGCATTCTTGATATTAAAATTTAACACTATGTCTCCTGTGGGACTTAATCAAGAATGTTTCTGGAAGAGTTTTGTGTAAATATGTAAATATGTACATGTTGTTTTAAGAAGTATGGCTTAAAAGTTTGTAATATATGTAATTAATCTATTATTCTATTAATCAATTATGGTTTGCTATATATAGATTGAGAGTTTTTTAATGAGTGTACTCTGTTAAAGGCTTTTGGGCGCTAGGTTTATTTTATTACTGTCTTTTGCAATAAATTCCATCTGAGGAGTCGCTGGGTTGCTGTTTGTGGTTTTTCAATGATCTTCAATACTGTTGAAGAATTGTATTTTTTTTGTTTAAAATTGTTTTTTTAAAGAACAAGGTGATACGTTTATAAAGATTTATATAATCTGCCTAGGTGGCCAATTATTTCTGGTTTTGATTCCTTTTTATCAAACATGAACTTTCTGTTAATAAGAAACAAATCATATCTTAATGCTGTAGTTTTCTTTTTCTACATTTAAAGAATTGCACAATTTGTTAGAACCAGTTACAAAAGTAAAATGTGAAGAGAATAAGTACTGGGTAATGTTATTGTGGCAAGTTTTACACAAATGTATGGAACTGGCACAGTGTAAGAGTTTGGCCACTTTAGTTGTATCAAGCTGTTCTGCAAGCATATGGCATCAGCATGGTGCAGGAGATGGAGACATTTCCTAGGTGAAGAGCCTATAAAGATTATTCTTTTACTTCTGTTTTGTTTAATGCATATTTCATAGGTGTTTACTAGGCTAATGACCACAAGGGCCTTTTTAAGCCTAGCCATGCATCCCAAATCTCTGACAAGTTCTGGTACCCCTGATAAGTGTAAGCAAGGGCTTGGGAGATGAAACATTTACAAGCAGGGGCCTCGGAGATAAAGAAATTTACAGGTTCCTTGTGTCCATTAGAGACATAGGTGCCAAACCAGGGATGAATTTCCTGTTCCCCATCCAATTGTCCAGGTTGCACTTAAATTGGGTTAGGGAGGAACTCTGCTTCACATGGATAGGGAGCCTGCTCCAGCAGGTCTTATTTATATCACAGGCAAGGTTTAAGTCTTTAGAACAGGTAATTCTGGCGCTGTTTGTTTTGTGGATATGCAGGAGATCTATCAGAGTGGGGTCTGTCAATGCAGACCACCTCAAGGCTCCATCCCTGTATTCTGTCTCAAAGCCTGTAGGAGACAGAATACAGGGATGGAGCCTTGAGGTGGTCTGCATAGGGCATTTTACTTTAGCCCTGTATTCTTTTAGGAGGAACTTCTGTGGACATTCATGATGTTGGATATGCCTGGTTAGGTACATACCAAAGGGGGCATTGTACTCAATGATAGCTCTAATGAATGCTGAATACAGTGGAACAATGACTTCCTTGGACTTAGATACCATACCTTTGTTTATAAGTTGCACAACACAAAATGATTTCCTCACCACTGTAGACACGTGATGACCAAAGGCTAGATTACTAAGCGTGTCCCTAAGTCACTGACTACTGGGCCAACTCTAAGGGGTGTGTTGTCAATATGATAGACACCAGGGGTGGATTATTTCCCAAAGGATACTATTATGGATTTCTTGGCAGTTAGTTTTACTCCATGGCTCTGATACCAGTTGTTTGTCTGTGTCAGACCCTCCAGGAGAACATTTGTGTCAATGTTGGATTCCAGCTCCTAGTTTACCAATCATCTACAAATTTAGTCAGCCAGAGACCACTGACATTGGTCTTGACTTCAGAGAAGTAAATGCCAAAAAGGAGCGGTTCAAGGACTGAGCCCTGAGTGACTCCACTTGTGAGTGGCTTCTTTGTATAGGTGGAGTCCCCAGTTCTAACTTTCTGGATCCTGTCTGTGAGCCAGTTGGCTATCCACCACATGGGATATGAGTTTGTATTTAACCTCTTGAGTCTGTCAACAATGCCTGAGTGGGTAGTGTGTCAAATGCCTTGGCCAGGTCAAAGTAGGCAGTGTGAACAATTTTGCCCTCATCCATTGCTTTGGTAACCTTCTCAAAGTCCACCAGGTTGAGTATGCATGCTCTGCCCATGACAAAACCAAACTGGGTTGGGTCCAGTGTCTAGAGGTGTACTTTATCTCTGTTGATCATCTCCATGATAATTCTTTCCATGGCATTACATATAAGACTAGTGAGACTTATGGGTCTGTAGTTTCCAGGGTCTGTAGATGGCCCACCTTTGTGCACAAAAATTATGCTGACACCCTATATCGAACCCAATACCATCTGACTTCATCAACAATGCATTAACCCATCAAGCCACAGAGTCAGTTAAAGCTTTAGCTTTAATAGAAATAGTATTTAAGAAGCAGGGAACTGATATGGGGCTATGGCTTCCCTACCATAGCTCTCTACTGTACAGATTTTAGCAGAATGTCCAGATGTTTGTCTCAAATATTTGGTCTGTTCCTCATAAAATATGTGGTTTTCTGAGAAATCACAGAAGGGTGAAGTCACTAAAAATGACCAAATAATGACGTATATTTAAGTTTCACACTTCATATCCTTCAGAAAATGCATGCTAACCCAATTTATGTTATTCTAGCAGCTTTCTAATTTTATAAGAGCAATTTTTTAAATCTTTCCCTTGTCCCACCATTATTTTAGGCTTTGTTCAGATTTCTTCAGTTAAGAGGTTCAGAGGTATATTCTTTACTGTTGGTTTAGATAAAATTCCTGGAGCTTCATTTGTTCCCAGGAAAAAAACCTTGACACAATCAGAATGCCAAATATTGCTTCTCATAGGAAATCATTGCTGGTGTGTTTTCTATATGACTTGTTTCTTTGTTGTGCCTTTTGATATTTCATAGTAGAACATGGGGCCACATATTCTACAAAGCTCACAAAATTGTTAATTGCTCTAATTAAAATAAAACAATTTTTTTTCTCAAGTTCATGGACTAAATGAAA
The DNA here is from genome assembly GCF_019279795.1 of Protopterus annectens. Classification (NCBI taxonomy): domain Eukaryota; kingdom Metazoa; phylum Chordata; order Ceratodontiformes; family Protopteridae; genus Protopterus; species Protopterus annectens. The sequence continues at coordinate 479,414,687 of NC_056732.1, read as the reverse complement.
TACTTCAGCAGCTCTGTGTCTTTGTATTGCTGTAGCATCTCTCATAAGGCATTCCAGGGTATGCAGTCACATGCCTTCACTAGGTACACAAAACACATGTAGACAGTATTGTCAAAAAAAAAGAATCTGCATTGCTTGTACTGAATGAGAGGTTTAATCACTGGATGAAGTCTCATTTAATGCACTATGCTGCAGGTTTTCCCAAGAAAGTTGGAGAATGTGACATCTATATAATCGAAATAGACCCTCATGTTGTCTATTTTTATAGTAAGGACCATTACCACTGTATGAGTAGTCAAAATGTACTTCTCTCTCTTCCACACAGACACAGCAATGACGTGTCAAGGAAGAATGCCTACACTGTCCACTGCCTTCAACATTTCTGGTAAGAGTTTGTCAACTCCCACAGTCTTGCCACAGCATGAGTGTTTAATCAATGGAGTGATCTGATCAATCATCTGCCATACCAACTGGAGGAACTCAGACATGTTGTACTAGGTAGCCCAAAAATCTTATGGAATCATTTTGGAAACACAAAAATAATTGTAGTTCTCTTTCCTACTTTGTGCAGATTATTTCTGGGGAATCTGCGTTTAGTAAACAAATCTAAAAATATTGGTAGGCTGTTTGTCAAGCACTTTCTGCTACTGGGTATCATCATAGATTGGGTAGCTATATGCTAAAAATGAATATTAATAGCACTGGGGGCAAAATTAGACTTCAGAAGATCCTAATTTATAGTCATTATCATTCATTCATCCCTTACCAACTTAATCCAGTGTAGGGTCAGTGGGAAGCCATAGACAATCCTTGCACTCATTGGGGACAAGGCGGATAAACTAATCTTGGATACGATGCCCAGTCTTTTGAATGACACATAAATATTCACTTGCACATGGTATGCATAGCTACAGAATATTTTGAGGACTGCTTGTTCATCTGTAGTATGACTCTGGAATTTGAGAGAAACCAAAGCCCCAATAAAAGCCCACATGGATACAGATAGATGCAGCTTGTCTTCAAAAAGAAAATAACTCAGCCAAGAACTGAACTAGAGAAGTAGAGAACCAAGCATTATGAAGCAGCGCTGCTAATCTATGCAGCACTATGCCACATCAGGTATTAAACACACACACACGCGCACACACACACACTGTACTGCATAAAATGTAGTAGGTGTTTCACTAATTCGTTCATTCATTTACTCAGTCTCTGAGTTCCTACCATGTCCTGATCATCAGTAATACTAGGATGTATCGCAAAACCAGAGAATAGCTGAATGAATGAATGAATGAGTGAGTGAATGAAGTATCCCATTTAATTCCTCGTTCTTACACAGCAACAGGACAAAGATAATAAACCTATATTCTGTTTCTATGTAAATGAAACATTTTTTTTTATAATTACACTGATAGAGGGCGGGGTGCTGTAAATAACAACAAACCAAAACTGAAATGCATTACTATGACCATTATAGAGAATAGGTTGAAGTATATGTGGCTGTAAAGGGCAACAGCAAATTGAAGTACATTACTGCAGATATTCTTTATTTTACTTTCCACTTTTTTCATGACCCAGAAGAGAACTCAAAATTCAGCTCTTGTTAAAAGGGAATACTTTTCTCTCACATTCCTGCAGTGGCTGTTAAGTTATTATTATTGGCTGGGCACCAGTTACACCGGTATCTTTGCGCAGTGATAAAACTGCATTTTACATTACCTCAGCAGTCGTCCATTTTTTTTATAATTACAGTAATTAAAACAATTGCTATGGTTGAAACTGAACTGCATTACTGTGGCCATAACAGCAAGTGTGAGGAGTGTGTGGCTGTGACTAAAAGTAGCAACATGAAATATATTGCTGGTCATTATTTCTTTCACTGTTTCATGGTCTTCAAGGTGAAACAAGCAGCTACTAGTATTTTTAATCACTGACAACATACACTTATTTTTACTGATTTTTTTTATTGCATTTTTTCCAACACTAGCTTCCATGCATGCCTTATGAGGGTGGGACAGTGGCACAGCAGATAGTGCTGTCATCTCACAGCAAGAGGCTCCCCAGTTTGATTCTTGGCTGGGGTACCTTCTGTGTGGAGTCTGCACATCCTGTGTTCACATGGGTTTCCTCCAGGTGCTCCAGTTTCCTCCCACATTCCAAAGACAAGTATTAGGTGGCTTGGACACTAAATTGTCCATAGGTGTGACCGTGTGTGCAAATGTGTGGGGTGGAAGAACTACCATAGCAGAGCTAGCTTCCTGGAGGTGTAAACCTTGGTTATAGATGTTGAAGTGACACCCCAACCCCATGTGCAAAAATGGGAAAAAGGGGTTGTGGATGGATGGATGGATGCCTTACCACTGTAGGGATCCCTATGACACAAGCATTGATACAAACACATGGACATACACACACACACACACACACACACACACACACACACATATAAATATATATATATATATATATATACATATGTGCAGACAAACACAAACACACACACACATATATATATATATATGTATATACACACACACACACACACACACACACACACACACACACACACACACACACACACACACACACACACACACATGCACATTCATTCATTGCACACTGCATGTGTAAGATATCCTGTAGTTTATGATCAGAGTGGTGGGGCAAATGTTACTGTGACACATATACACCCTGCTATGACCAGTACAGGGGTTTCTCCCTGCTACAGCATGCAACAGTGAGTAGATGCCTAATGTGCTATGGTATTGGAGGGCAGACAGACTGTGGAACTTTGTGTTCATATCACCCTCATCCTCTTTTATAGTCATTGTACTATACTTATGCACAATACGCAGCCTGTCATACTAACTACCCTGTAGGTTTGTCTTTGTTCTTTGTTTTGTGTTTTGTGTGCCACCATCTGTCAAATGTCTCAATGCACCATAGGCCTGCACTATGGCAAAATCCAACTGCATAAAGAGCACAGTTACAATGGTGGCACAAGACACATACTGCATATCGTGTGGTGCAGTTCTTGAACTGCATCCATAGCAGTCCTACAGTTGAAACATCCTCTGCCTTGTATATTGATTAACTTGGTGCTACGTACAGTTTGACAAATTGATCGCACAGTTATTCTATAATTTTTTTGCTACCTACCTTTCAGTAAAGATTTTGACATAGTATCACACTAAAAATTAATATACAAGTTATCAAGCTTTGGAGTGTTTCCTAGGCTGCCGTCTTCGGAAGAAAATTTGCTGAACAGAGTAAGACAGAACATAACAGGTATGGAAATGAAGACTAAAGGTAGGAACATTACATATGATATAACACATTGGCCATTATTGGGTTTATTCTATTTCATGTCAACAGCAATGACAGCTTAGAGGGGGTTAGATAAAAAAGTATGTTTTTTTACAAATGACACAAAGACAAATTCTGATACAAATGATGGGTAGAACAGGAGAGAAGGAAGATGCAATGTTAGGGGGGTGACCAGATGTGGCAGCTTAGATATTGTGTAAAGATGCTCAAAATAATGCACTAAGGTATCAAAAGCTCACAGATCAAATACATACTGGCAGTAAGCTACTGAGAATTAATAACATGGGATAGGGCCTAGCTATAATTATAATGATATAAAAGGGGACAGTCAAAACACAATAAGGAATGCTCACATGATTCTGATTCACACAGAGAGCTATTTTATCAGCACTAAAATAGATATTAATTTTCTTTAGTACGCACTGCAAATGAAGCCATATCTATAGTGCTACACAGCACTGAACATCCCACTTTTTCAAGGGTATTCAGAGTAACGAAACCACACAAAGGATGGAAACAAGATTGGTGCAATGCGCATGGGAAACCATGAAGAAAATCTAACAGAACATATTATTTACATTCTGGAATAAAGAGAGTGAGAGAAAGATAGTATAGGGCAAACATTTAAGTACCGCATTAAAATTAAAAACAATCCATTAGGGTAGCCTAAAGTTACATAATGTACTGCTGGAGGATCATACACAGACTGTGATCACAATATGTACAAGACGGAAGGTCGTCAGAGACATAACAAAAACATTTAAATATCTTAATGAAATGAAGAGAATCCATTAGGATAGCATCTTTTCAGAAGACAATATATGAGCTGTTGTCTGAAGTCTGAGTACTTTTGGACATCTCAGATTAAGACAGGAATGCACATCCATAGTGTAGGTGCTAGGATGGAGAATGCACAGTCAGTGCAATCATATCTAACTTTTGGGGTTAGTAGGGTGGGTTGAGATTGAGAGACACCCCTGAAATTATATGGGGGGGGTGTTTGGTGAAGTGTTTAAGACGGGGTTGGTGGGGTTAGATGTCTCAGTAGAATGGGCTTTTTAAATTAGTATTCCTGGTCATAGGTTGGCCATTTGGCTTTGGTGAGAGTTATGTAGTGGTGCTCTTTAATATGGGAGTTAGTAATGAACGAGCAAATTTTATTGGAGATGCTTTGCAAGGTGGTGACATTTTTATTTGAGGCATATTCATGTTGAGAAAAGAGTATTTTTTATCTATGGCAGCTTTGGCTGGCTTGGACAGAAAAGGTGATAGTCTGTTTGCCCAGAAGAGTAGTGAGTTGATCTTTTCGTGTGTGTTTTGAATGTGTAGCTGAAAGTTAAGAGATTGGTCTACCCAATTGCCAAGGTAGTTTCTATGATGGCATTCTTAACGTCTAAGAATGTTAATATAAAGGAATGCTAATATTAATGTTAATATCAAGGAAGTTTGATATTTTGGCTATTTTTAGTTTGTTAATATTAATGTTAATATTAAGGAATGTTAATGTTAATTTTAATATTAAGGAAGCTGGCTATTTTGGGCTTGTTCCGAATAGCATTGTTTGTTTTGAGGGACTGAATATAAGTTTCTGGCCTACTAGTAATTCGTTGAGGGTTTGGAAGTCATCTTGGAACTGAGTTTGAATAACATAGAGGGACTTGTTTGACATGTAGATAGATGACTGTGACATCTGCATAAAAATTAGAAGTTATCAATGGGTGATTAGCCAGGATTTTGTTGATAAATATGGAAAATTGCAGGGTGGCTAAAGTGGCACTCTGAGGACTCATTTTATAAGAAGAGCTGTTTCACAGTTGGTGCCTACTTTCACCTGGAAGGATCTATTGGTGAGGAAATGTACAGACCAAGGTTTTTCATCATCGCTAATAGCTATTTTAGTTAATTTTTCAAATAGTAAATTATGATAATAAGAATAAAGGTTTTTGTGAGGTCAATGAAAACAGCTCCTGTCAAGATGCCTTTGTCCACAATAGATAGGATGTTATCTGTGAGGAAGTACAAATTTGTTATGGTGCTGTGTCCAGACCAGAATCCATGTTGCTTCCTGGAGAAGACAGTATTGATGTAAATAAGCAGTAATTTGGTTGTAGATATTTTTTTCTAGTATTTTACCTAAAGTAGGAATTAGTAAGATAGAATGGTATTGTGAAGCAATAGTTGATGTAGGAAATTTTGGAATAGGAGTGCCTAATGCTTTTTTTCCACATCTGCGGCATAATCTTATTAGTTAAACATAGAATGCATACATGGGGGAGAGGTTTGGAGATGAAGTTCTTACAAACGTGAATGAACCAAAGGGCTAGATTATCTGAGCCTGGGGAATTAACTATTTGAATTTGATCTTTTTGTGCTTCTGTCTCTTTGGTTCAAATCTTTTTGAAGTGGAATAGTGGAATGTAAGGACAGAGGATGGCAGTGAGAGTGGTACGTTTGTGCTGCTGATGTGTGGCAGGTTGCTGAACTCATTGAGAAAGTCAGTGCCTGAGAGTTTGTTCATGGCGGTGTTAGAGGGCTTCAGGGGAGTGGAGTTGTGTTGAGTTTTATGACCAGTTAACCAGTTGATTTCTTTCCAGAATCTTTTGGGTTTGGCTAAAAATGAGATTTGTTTGTTTTGGTACTGGTTGTTTTTGTCAGAATCATGGTTGACATCAGTGGCCCAATGTCTCACCTGCTTGTAGGTGCAATCCTGTCCTCTCACGAAATTTAATGTCCACAACAATATATTGCCAAACATGGTTCCAGTATGCCTGATCTGCACATTCCTTTCCAGACATCACCCATGCAGGTGGAGGATCTACAGCACAACCTCATTTCACCCTCCGAAAACCTGTTCTTATGACTATTATTCTTGCTGGGATTTTGTTGTATGGGTAAACAATTAATTGTCTGAGTATGACAGGGAGTGCATTTAAAGCTAGTGTATATGCAATGAACTACTCTTCATATACAACACAGCAATGCCACTACTATGCATTATATTATATTGCTTATGTAGAAGCAGTGGTGAAAGACAGCCACATAAATATGTCACAGAACCTTTGGGCATACAGTTTGGCAATACATAATCTCCCTCAGGAACATCACACAGTAATACCTGTTGTGGTCATTGCGCATATACAAACATTTGCCATGCAGGGCACAAGTACAACTTGCAAGCATTAGACATCACATCAGTGGTTATACAGATCTAATAACAAACATTTGTTTGTGTAGGTGAAGGCCATGCATATGTCATTCCTTTATGGGTGTACCCCCACTTAACAATAATAACAACTTTGCGTACCTTTTTGTGATTTAATACATGCTCTTCCTTCCTAACAGGTCCTGCCATTTCCACAAATAAAGTCACCATACAGAAATTGTACTTCAACTCTACTACTGACTAATGTCATGGGAAATATTGCACTTATGTTGAGCAATTTGGAATGTCATTTCAACAGATACTATTTATATTTAGCAGGTGTAGCAAATTTTCCAAGCATATCTCTTCAACTTCTTCTGCCATGCAATGAGACCCTCAGCACCGTCCTTTACATTATGCTGGTCTCTGAGAATGATGATTATATAAACAAAGGTTAATCTCATAACTGTCTCAGAATCCCTCTTTCTGCATGTCATACCAAGTCAAATAACATCATGACCAATTCTACACAATCTCATGCACGTCTAAACACCTGATGACCTCATTGCACATGCAAGGCAAACAATATGGCACAAGGAAAGTGCATGTAGTTCCATGCTGTACCTAACTGAAATGGAGATGCTAAAGTGCATGTAGTTCCATGCTGTACCTAACTGAAATGGAGATGCTAAAGTGCATGTAGTTCCATGCTGTACCTAACTGAAATGGAGATGCTAAAGTGCATGTAGTTCCATGCTGTACCTAACTGAAATGGAGTTTCTAAAGTGCATGTAGTTCCATGCTGTACCTAACTGAAATGGAGTTTCTAAAGTGCATGTAGTTCCGTGCTGTACCTAACTGAAATGGAGTTGCTAAAGTGCATGTAGTTCCATGCTGTACCTAACTGAAATGGAGTTTCTAAAGTGCATGTAGTTCCGTGCTGTACCTAACTGAAATGGAGTTGCTAAAGTGCATGTAGTTCCATGCTGTACCTAACTGAAATGGAGTTGCTAAAGTGCATGTAGTTCCATGCTGTACCTAACTGAAATGGAGTTGCTAAAGTGCATGTAGTTCCATGCTGTACCTAACTGAAATGGAGTTGCTAAAGTGCATGTAGTTCCATGCTGTACCTAACTGAAATGGAGTTGCTAAAGTGCATGTAGTTCCATGCTGTACCTAACTGAAATGGAGTTTCTAAAGTGCATGTAGTTCCGTGCTGTACCTAACTGAAATGGAGTTGCTAAAGTGCATGTAGTTCCATGCTGTACCTAACTGAAATGGAGTTGCTAAAGTGCATGTAGTTCCATGCTGTACCTAACTGAAATGGAGTTTCTAAAGTGCATGTAGTTCCATGCTGTACCTAACTGAAATGGAGTTTCTAAAGTGCATGTAGTTCCGTGCTGTACCTAACTGAAATGGAGTTGCTAAAGTGCATGTAGTTCCATGCTGTACCTAAATGAAATGGAGTTTCTAAAGTGCATGTAGTTCCGTGCTGTACCTAAATGAAATGGAGATGCTAAAGTGCATGTAGTTCCATGCTGTACCTAACTGAAATGGAGATGCTAAAGTGCATGTAGTTCCGTGCTGTACCTAACTGAAATGGAGATGCTAAAGTGCATGTAGTTCCATGCTGTACCTAACCGAAATGGAGTTTCTAAAGTGCATGTAGTTCCGTGCTGTACCTAACTGAAATGGAGTTGCTAAAGTGCATGTAGTTCCATGCTGTACCTAAATGAAATGGAGTTTCTAAAGTGCATGTAGTTCCGTGCTGTACCTAACTGAAATGGAGTTGCTAAAGTGCATGTAGTTCCATGCTGTACCTAACTGAAATGGAGTTGCTAAAGTGCATGTAGTTCCGTGCTGTACCTAACTGAAATGGAGATGCTAAAGTGCATGTAGTTCCATGCTGTACCTAACTGAAATGGAGTTTCTAAAGTGCATGTAGTTCCGTGCTGTACCTAACTGAAATGGAGTTGCTAAAGTGCATGTAGTTCCATGCTGTACCTAACTGAAATGGAGTTGCTAAAGTGCATGTAGTTCCATGCTGTACCTAACTGAAATGGAGTTTCTAAAGTGCATGTAGTTCCGTGCTGTACCTAACTGAAATGGAGTTGCTAAAGTGCATGTAGTTCCATGCTGTACCTAAATGAAATGGAGTTTCTAAAGTGCATGTAGTTCCGTGCTGTACCTAAATGAAATGGAGATGCTAAAGTGCATGTAGTTCCATGCTGTACCTAACTGAAATGGAGATGCTAAAGTGCATGTAGTTCCGTGCTGTACCTAACTGAAATGGAGATGCTAAAGTGCATGTAGTTCCATGCTGTACCTAACTGAAATGGAGTTTCTAAAGTGCATGTAGTTCCGTGCTGTACCTAACTGAAATGGAGTTGCTAAAGTGCATGTAGTTCCATGCTGTACCTAAATGAAATGGAGTTTCTAAAGTGCATGTAGTTCCGTGCTGTACCTAACTGAAATGGAGTTGCTAAAGTGCATGTAGTTCCATGCTGTACCTAACTGAAATGGAGTTGCTAAAGTGCATGTAGTCCCATGCTGTACCCAACTGAAATGGAGATGCTAAAGTGCATGTAGTTCCATGCTGTACCTAACTGAAATGGAGTTGCTAAAGTGCATGATGCATTCATAGCTCATAAGTCATGCCACACTATAAAAATGTGGCTGCAATTTTTTTTTCACAGCAGTGTCCACGTTTCCAATACTCATCATAGTACCACCCATGACATGCCACTCCACAAAGTGTGCAAGTGTGTTTCCCCAATTGTGCATTAGATAATGAAACATAACAGGGGCATGGCCATGCTATTAATCAGGGCTGCAGTACATCTGGTGAGAGTGCTGCACCAGAAGGGCGTAACAGTGGTGCACAGAGGAAAGTAAATATTCTTGCATTTTCTACATCATGATCACACAGGCCATTTATTGTACGAGGTGTATGTGGACCAGGAATCTAAGAATAATGCTTGTTACTCACA